>NW_024610323.1:0-114250 GCF_016920785.2 Ixodes scapularis | reverse complement strand
CAATTTACTGTATTATTGAACAAGTCGTCGCCAAGAAAGTCGTAAACGTAGAAAAAAGTTTGACCAGCAGTAGAGGCTTTATTACACGAAGTTTCGGGAAGAAACTTCCCTGCTTCAAGTGTGCACAAAATACAGTTGCAAAGCGTTTTGCTTTGAAGCTGTATCGAAACGCCCTGAAATTTTCACGAGCCCCCTATTGCAACAACTCTGCTACGAGGCGTGGAGAGCGGACAGTCACGTTGCAAGTGAGGCTGAGTAACTGCGGGGTTAACACCGAAGATGAGTTTCTTTGAGTCCTGAAGCTCAAGGAGATGACGCATTTGAAGAAAGAGCTTGTGCCCGCTACTCTCCAACGTAGTAGTTTTCGCCTGAATAGGAGGCGTACACACTGCATCCTCTCTCAAAGGAGGCAACAAAATGCAGCACCCGTTCTGAAGCTCATCTGGTGCAGAGAGGTCACGCAAAGGTGACCTCTCTGCAGTAGCGTCCCCTGTGCAGCGCTGAGGGGTGCTGCAGCTGGGTACTGAAAGGGGGGGGGGGGAAGGAGGGCAGCTCGCAGCGGCTTACCGGCCCGGGTGCCACTGACCCTAGTGAGGCTAGTGCCTGTTTGCGTTGCCTTTCCTACAAAAACTCGCAGGTCTTCCAAGATTCAAAGATCGTTCCAGAAACGTTGGTAATTCCCAACGTTTTTACATGAAGAAATAATAAACAAGCAATCTTAGGAAGTCCTTTAAGTACAATGTACTTAAAGTACTATTTAAAGTACGTTTAGAAAACTTGTACTTCACTAAAAGTACATTCTCTGAGCATGTACTTGTACTTTCCAGAGAAACTACAACTCCTGATTTCTAAGTACATTTCCCAAATTTGAAAACAAAAAATGACGTATTGTCACATGAAAACGCGCTATTGTCTTTCCAGATGTCATTTCTCTGACTGAAATATTGGCTGCTATAAGAGCGATGCAAATAAGTGTCTTATAAGTTTATTGTGCTAGATAGTCAGCGAGAGTAAAATAACTACTCTACGGCGACGTGACTTTGTGCAATGTGTGCCGCTATCTCCAAAAAGAAAAACGGTTGCAACTCTAATTACCCCAAATGCGATGCAAACCAGTTGAAAGAAAAACACTGTATAGAGTATGAAAAGGCATGATAAAAGCTCGTGTTAAAAAGTAGTTGGTCTTTACTTTGAATGTACATTGTATCCATAGTACTTTACTTTAAGTACATTACACCAAGTGTACTTACTAGTTTACTTGAAGTACATGACCTCTCATTTACTTTGTACTTCCAAGTATTTTAAGTGTACTTTACGCAACACTGAAAACAAGCAAACACTGTCTCGAAATCAAGCTCAAGAAGTGCTAAACCCCGACGTAGAAATTATACATCCGTAGTACATCATTGACCAAAAAATACAAAACAATTAGTCACGCAGAAGCAGATCCAGCTACTAAGCATTTCTGCGAAAAAACAAGCCGATTTATATTAGGCTAGCAGAATTTGGCTAACGGAACAAAACCTATAGGTAATTTCTCGTCACCATAAAAGAAAAAAAAAAGTTAACTTTAAAAGTAATTTGCTTCTTTTTTACGGTGGTTAGTAATTCACTCAATTACTTTCATTTGAGTAATTTCTGCTCTACTCAAATTGCTTTTGAGACCAACGCGGAGTAACTCAACATAATTACTTTTTTCTTTAGTAACTCGTACATGTCTGCTCGTCTCAGTGAGCGTCATGGCGGGCCCCGTGGCCAGCTGCCAGCGCGTCTCGGCGAATGTCTTCGGGCAGCGGCAAGCCCCTCTCGACGCACCAGCGTGCGAGTCCCAGGAAGTCTCGCTGGACGCGCTCCACCTCGGCGACCAGCTCGTCGTTCTGCTCCCGGAGCGCTTCGATGGCGCTCCTCAGCTCGCCCTTGGCGCGCTCCAGGCTGCTCCGCTGGGCGACCCGGCGCGTGCGGCACACGGCCGCGTAGCCGCGGTTCTTGAGCGTCCGGCGCAGGTGCTTGACCAGGCGCGCCTGCTCGCAGCTCAGGCCTCGCTCTCGGAGCTCGACGTTCAGCTCGCGCACGCTCATGTCGGCCAGCTGGGTCTCGGACACCCGGAGATGGAGCCTCGCTAGAAGGACCGGATCAGAGCTCTCGGGCGTCTCATCGTCCTCCGGTTCCCTCGTCGGCCGCTTGCGACGGGACGGCTTCGCGTCAGGGGAGGGCTCAGGCACGTCGGAGTCCTTCGGGGGCTCTGCGACGCGATGGGAACAAGCAAAGTTTCTGAATGCGAAGAGAACATGACGATTTCGGCGAGCGCATTGTTCCATGTACGCGTTAAAAAGCCCCTGAAAAGAAAAAGTAATTTTTTAACAGTTTTATTGGGACATTTTAAGCGAAAAAAGGATTAGAGCAATATTAACGGCGCGAGATTTATTTTAAATTCTGCGCGCAAAGTTCATGACGCCACGGAAGGGTCCCACTCTTTTTCCACCTCAGCGAGATGGTGCTACCATCTCTCGACCTCAACGCGAAGGCGAAGCCGATCCCCCTCTCCTCCACGCGCCCGAAATGCCGAGTCAGAAAACGAGTGGAAAGAAGGGACTGCCGACTAAATCGCGTCTCGCGTCGTCAATATTGCTCTAACTTTGTTTTCTTTTTCGCGTAAAATAAATTTTTGACACGCGTGTCTCAACCAAACTGTTAAAAATAAAATTAAAAACATTTTCTTTTCTTTTTAGGGGCTTTTTAGGAACTTGAAAACGTAAAGCCGCGATCGCACTGCTAATACATTGTACAAAAGGAAGTCCGGAGACACTGCCTGGTTGTACTTAAATCACGCTAAATTTAGCGAAAAAAATTGCGTCACGTGACCGAAGCGATTTGTTTACCTAACTAGATTTTGTGGGGAAATTGACGTCACGTTCACCAAGTCATGCTTCCTCGCTAGTTAGCGGTAAAATTTATTACAATATAAATTCTGTTTTACTTTTTTCGAAACGGCAGTTTTATGTTTTCTAAAAAATCATAAACGATCGTTCCTCAAATACCGCAGTTCATGCATTGTAAAACTTTAAAAAAAAAAAGTTAATTTCTTTTTTTTTTATGTTGAAGGTCGAAGTTTCTATATTTTTCTATCGAAAACCGCGAGTGCGTGCCGTTGTGCTGTGAGTGTTTGTCTGGTTGTAAAAGTGTGAACGGCCAATGACGACGCGAAGGCGCTCTGTTCCGTGACATACTAGTGTTGCAATTGGACCTTATGTTCCGCTAAATCCAGGATTATTTTTACTTTCGATGGGGCACTAATGAGTTTAGCGAGGAACGAGTCTTTTTACGGACCCTTTCCGTCGACGATGTATTTCTAGCAGATGTCTTAGATTGCCCATTAACTAAAATTTGCTCCCTAAAATTTACACCCTATTTGGAACGCGTAGACGGCGCAATTTAGGGATCATCCGCTCCCATCGATGTTATACGCAAATCAACGTGGAAGGCTACTGCGAAAAGCAAGTGCATCAGCTCTGTTGAAGCCGGCCGGCGGATGATTTGACGGACTCGACGTCCTGATGTCTTTTCTTTCGCAAACTTTTGTGTGGCATTAGGTAGAAAATAAATGCTTATTTGCACTCGTTATTCCCAGCATTTGCTTTTTGTTTCGTACGTATCGGGGTGCAAATCCCTGCCCCGAATCGCTGCTTCGATTACACCATCGCGCTGAACCCAGCGCGCTTTGGGTTCGCCGACACTGAATTATAAACAGTTAAGTTGTATTAATAACGACGGTTGCGTTCGGAGTCTGAACCTACGGCGAGGCAAGGTGCTTTAGCGACTGTAGTGTCTTTAACCATTTTGTACTTGGAAGTCTGGCAACGTAGGAAGGAGAGGCATATCACACGTGGCTGCCGCGTTACGTTCAATAAACATGTGTAACGTTTGAAATCTACAAGAATCCATGTCTTCACGCAACCATCTAAGATTATAAAAGTGGCGAGTTTGAGATCGAGCAACGTGAGAACGCCCAAACAACCATTTTTAGTGGTACGAACCCTTCAGCATCAAACAACCGAATTTCTGTGGTGAGATGGGGCACGGCGTTGTTCCCATTATAGACCCACACGAGGAGCGGCTCTGTTTACCAACACGACCGGAAGGCCGCGCATGCGCGGTAGCTATGTGGGCAAAAGCAGCCCGGCTCTCCGTGTTTTCGCCATTGCGCTCTATGGCGTGCGCTCGTTGTTGACGTTGTAGGGACGCTTGTATCTTTATTTGTGCGTCATATTTCCTCACAAGGTATGTCGTATGCTATGCCCGACTATTTGAGCTCGTGGCCCGACCCTGAGCGGCAGCGGTATCGAAACAAACTGTGCGTGGACG
Source organism: Ixodes scapularis (assembly GCF_016920785.2). Classification (NCBI taxonomy): domain Eukaryota; kingdom Metazoa; phylum Arthropoda; class Arachnida; order Ixodida; family Ixodidae; genus Ixodes; species Ixodes scapularis. The sequence continues at coordinate 109,888 of NW_024610323.1, read as the reverse complement.
GCGTTGCCTACGAGGATCCGTACGCCGTAAACAAGGCCCGCTGGACTTCCGACGTAAAGTTGCTGCCACGGAAGTCGACGGCTCCCGTCGTCGTATATCTAGTTTTTTCGCCGAGCCAGTTCACGGCCGGCACGGTGCAGGCGTACAAGTCTGTCGAGGTCTACGATTACTTCGAGTCGGTTTCCGCACTGCCGGCGGGATCAGCAGACTCTGGGTCTGCGGAAGCGTGCGTATTCATTAATTGATTAAATACACACAGCGTCTTCAAGTCAAGGTATGATATTTTTCCTACCCTCATGACCACAAGGCATGATAAGCAGTAACGGTTTGTCCGTTCTGCAATCTTGGCGGTAACAGGTTACAAGTAACGGCGTTGTTGGTAACGCGTTACTTTTTTCAGTAACAACAACAACTTATGTAGTAACGTAAGTACATTACCCGTTACTGTGTCGAAAACGTAACGGGCAGGTTCCTACGTTAGTGAAAAAAGTAACGCGTTACAAACAACGCCGTTACTTTTTTCAGTAACGTGGTAACCTATTCGTTACGTTTTCGACAACGGGTAACGTACTTGTGTTACTATTTCAAGTAACGTAGTTACGTTAGTCGTTACTACTATCGAAGTCTTAAAGAAATTACACTTCAATTTTTTCCGTGTTTTAGCCGTCAAGCCATGTTTTTCTTTGCGTTTTTTCTCGCGAGTATTTAGGTGAAACCGTAAAAAGAGATAATTATGTTCAGTTTCTGCATGAACATAATGTTTTTTGATATATGACCTGTATCGTCAAAACCATATTATGTGTTAACTCATCATTTAAAAAAAGTAACGCAGAAGTAACGTGCATCACTTTTTATCGATAGCGGTAATGCGTTCCTTTTATTTTTAGGTAACGTAGCTCAGTAACGCGTACCTTTTCTTTGCAAATTTATTTGCATAAAAAAAAAGCACATTCAGAAATTAGATAACGTACAAAGACTTTCGGCTCGATATATACTCTCTAGATATAGACGAACCGCCTCTGTCACTGGCATGTTAAAACAGCTTGACCTTATACCTCTTTCTGAGCGGCGCAGGAATACTAGACTAAAGTATATTTTTATGATGTATCATGGATTTTTTAACGATGACTACACCCTGTATTTGAAACCCCGTATAACTCGCATTTTAAGAAATAGCCTTTTCAAAGTAGAGTTAATGTATTTCACTGTTCTCTCTTTCCTAAAGCAATAGATGAATGGAACCTTCTACCGCAGGAAATTGTAAACTCAAGTTCCCCTTCAGAGTTTTTAAATAATTTGAAGCGCTTGCAGAACTAGTTTGTCCATTGTTAATATTGAGTGGTGCATGCCGTTTGCTAGTTTAATAATGTTGTATTCGTCATTTGATTACAAATTATACTTGTTGATGCGGTGTTTTTCTTTTCCTGCTGCTGTTTGGTTCTGTGCATTTTTACACTCTCCTGTAATGTATGCGGTGTACTTGTTTTGCTGCTGTTGTTTATTACTGTACGTTTTTTTACCCTCTCCTGTAATGACCCCAAGAGGGGTTAACAGTATCTTGAAATAAATAAATAAATGAGTAACGTATTTCGTTACTTTTTTTCGGTAACCCCTACAACACTGCCGCCGATCCCCTTTTGTTTGGTAGCACGGGCGTAGCGAGCCTCGGACGAGCGCTTGGTCGGTGCTTTGTGCGCGAACACCATGGGAACAAAATCTGGGTGGTCTCGATCAGACAACGGTTTCCCTGCACATAAGCAAGCCTCGGGACAGAGATTGAAATGGAAGCCGCACTTGCCTCCAAGAAAGTGTTTGCCGCACAAACGGTCGTTCGCGCGAGGCGACCATTCTTTTCGATCCACGGATATTATCCACCGTCTATGCCTTTCAGAGTCTGCCGGGAATTTGTGGAAACTCACTCCGCTGCTTTTCTTGTAAATTTCGGTGTAATTAACGGCAACACAGCTTCGCGGCATGCTGAAATGCTATGACGCCCATGCGAAACGTGCGGGCTTTTGCCCACACACCCCGGCTCCGGCGCGATCGCAGCGCCGCCGCAGCTCCGTGACGTCAAGCCCGCGTGTCGGTCCATAGCCACTGAATAAGCTACGCTTCAGAGCAACGGCACTTACCCATCTTGGTGCATGAATCATGGTTGCCAGTTATCTGAAGTTCTATCTGAAATCGCAGGAAACGCTTTTCCGTCCTCTACAAATGTTTAAACTGTTCGCGACAGGGCAAAGCGACATTACATTAGCTTCCTAACCGAATCTGATGCTGAGGAGGTCGCACTTTTGCATCATGACGACCGCCGGTACCAAGGTGGCGGCCACCAATATCTGGAAGCAGAGTGCCGATACTCCGTAGCTCATTTAGTGGCTCTAGTTCCCCCGTTTCCCTTCTGCGACACCCGTTACACTGAGACCAATGACGTCGGCACCCAGAGGTTGAAATGGGTGAAACGCTTCGACAACTTCGCGTGGTGGCCTGCGGCATCACAAGCGACGTCCGTTAATCTGCCATCCTGCTACACTACGTCGGGGAAGACGTTCACAATACTTACTGTGCTCAACCCAACCCTCCAGCGACCACGTCAGCAGAGGTCGTTTCAAGCTCCACCAATGACTTAGATTATCTTTGGTGGTTGTGTCTAAACCATAAAAAGCGGCACGTGACCACGGAGAAGAGAGTGAGCGCAACTCAAACTAACAAGGTCTCGATCGGCGGATTTCGTGCGAAAGAATTTTGAGCCGAAAATTTTGTTCTGGGTAGAGTTGCTCTCATATGTCATGTACAAATAAAAACCTTGGCGAGGATAAATACCATGTCAGTGTCCCTACCAACAAACGCCAGTGAAATACGAAGAGTCCTGGGCCTGTTAACTACTTCGGACGTTTCCTGCCTGACCTTGCGAACTTCACACATCTGCGCCAGTTGATGATCAATGGAACACCATGGTCCTAGACCAGTGTCACTCAACAAGTATTCAACGAGCTCAAAAAGAAGCTATCAAACTCCACTGCCCTGGCTTACACGAATATAGAGAAAAGCACCGAGCTGATCGTTGATGCTGCATTACATGACATTGGTGTTATCCTTGCGCAGTCCTCTGAAACCGGATTCAAGGTGGTTGCATGCAGAAGCCGAGCCTTGACAGCTGTGGAAACTAGGTACTTTCAGATAGAACGAAATATATTGCCTGTTGTCTGGGGAGTAGCGCACTTCCACTTTTAACTGATCGGCACCAGCTTTCGAGTGCTGATTGACCGCAAGCCACCGGTCAGCAGTCTGTCTAACCCACTGTCCTCACCGTCACCAAGTATAAAACGTCTGGCACTTCAGCTTTAGCTATACAGCTTCAGCATCGAACACACCAAGAGATCGACAAATCCCAGTGACTATCTGTGCCGCCACCTATTTTCCTGTGCCCAGAGCAAAAAGAAGTTTGCAACCTTAATAAGATCTCTAAAGGATATGTAAACTACATGATACAGCAGAGCCTACCATGTGCCATGACCCTCGAGGAAGTCGCAAGAAATACCACGGCAGACCCAAAGCTCTACAGGTTGATAACAGTCTTGCACCAGCCTTAACATGACAAAAGTGCCTGGAAGGACGTAGTACACCGTCCATTTGGTTGAACATCAAATTAACTGCATGTGTCCAAGGAAGGGTAACCCTGCGGGGTACACGGATTGTCATATTTGCCAGCCTGCTGCCCAAGGCAGTACAACTTGCGCACAAGGGTCATCAAAAGATCGTTAAAACAAATGTTACTACCGAGCACGGTCCGGCGTCCTGGGGTGGACATGCTTGTGGACGGAACAGTCAAGACCTGCATAAGCTGCCAAGCGGCAACACCTGAGCATCAACGGGATCCCTTGCCAATATCTGAACTAGCAAAAACTCTTTAGACCGAGTTGTCATTAGACTTTGCCAGCCCATACTCAGATAGCAGCTATGCAATGGTCGTTATCAGTGACTGTTCCAAGTAGCCAGTGGTCTGCATCATGCGAACTCGTGCAGCACCAGAAGTGATCAGCAAGCTCGGTTCAAGTTTTGCCAAGTTCGGCATTCCAACCATTCTCAAAACTGACAATGGTTTACCATTCCAAGGCTAGAGACTTCTCGGCGTTCGCCAAAGAAATCGGATTTAGGCGTCACCGCATTATACTGAGGTCAAACAGAGAAGTAGAAATATTCATGAAAACGCTCAAGAAACTTGTCACGAGCAGAATGGCGAAGACTGGACGAACAACCTTCAGTCCTTTCTGTTGGCCTACCGTTCGACCCCACATGGTTCCACGGACATTCCACCATTCGAACTTATCTTCAAGCGGACAGTGAGAAACCTACTACCAGCACTCCCAGACGTGGATGACAGCAACAATGCTCGCATTGAGGCACAGCGGAATGATGTAGCCAGGAAAAAAATACAACAAAGCATACGTTGACGTCTTGTGATGCTGCGTCGCACGCAGCATCACAAGTTTGTTTTCGGTCGACTCTTTCTCTGTAGATAAACAAACAGCTTAACAGGTTCACTCTGCCCAAGACCATATACAGTCATAGCAGTACACGTCTTTAGCATAACAGATAGCCACGGCAGTCACCACGCAACACGCTAATTTTTTAAAGATATTTTTAGAGTGATTTTTGCAGCCGGGCACGAAAATCCGGATCTCGAAGAGTCAGCACCACCCTCAACCGACCTCGACAACTGCATGCACGTCAAAGTGTCGCCTATCTCCTGTCCCATTGGCACAACCAGCAACTGAACCAACCAGGGCAGAGCGCTGCTATCCGACAAGAGTGCGTGGAGCACCTTGCTATCTCTCGTACTTCACAGTGTAATAAAAGTTTTAAAAAAATATATACATACAACTTTTTTTTTTGAGAGGGCGACAAAGGTAATTGTTGTAAACATTCGCACCACTGGTAGCTAGCTAACTTTCAAGGCAGCAACCTATTTCTAACTTTATTTCAGGAGGATAAATGTAGTATCCTTAACTAGCATCATGGGAAGGAAAGACATCAAACATGGCTGCCGCGTTACGTTCAATCAAGGAGGTTAGAAAACATGGAGTGGGCATGACGTCAGCCCCGTAGCTCCCGCAAGCCATAACCTCTTGACGCTCGATTCTTTCTTAAGCTTTCTCAATCTCCAGAGCCAACCAAAACAGACCTCCTCAACAGTAGGCCCTTCCCGTGATGCTCGCGGCTGTTCATCGTTGTACAACCAATCACGAAAGAACTTATCGCAAGAAAACGCGGTGCATAACGTAATGACCAAGGTTTCAAACCGGAACTGAACCGTACCGAACCGAAAATCGGAACCGAATCGTTATTTTTAGCCCAACCGAAATTGAACCGAAACAAACCGAATACTTCGCCGCCTTCTTGGAACTGAACCGGAAGCGAACCGGAAAAAATATAGCAATCATCGGTTCAAAACGGTTCAATTTCTTTTTTTTGTTATTATAACAAATTGAATATCTGAGAAGAAAAAATTGGCAGATCTCTGTATTTCTATGTATTGATCATATCGTCAAATACAAAATTGGTGTGAAAAATTGTGGGTTTTTGTGGCACTTTGTATTGGCGCTATAATTAATGATGTGTCACGTGGTCACGTGACGTCCTGTTTTCAAGTAATGTCACGCTTCGTGGCCCCGTTATGTCACGTGACTCACTGCGTCAAGTCTATTTAAATTGAGAACGTCACTAGATTCATTAGCGTTGTTGACACCGTGAGGTCACATGACAACACGACTTCCAACACGAGCCACGTGACACTGTGACGTACTCGATTGTCATGAGCCCGAGTCCAATGCTCGGGTTAATGACAATCGGCATCGCCAAACATTCGGCTAATGGCTGATTTTCAATCAAAGTTGAAAATAGCCGATATCTAACAGTGTCTGAAACTCAGCTCATGCTCTATGCTTTGCCAACCTTACAGTGCATGACAACGATGAGCACTGACGGCATATAATTAGTGTCAAATCACGTGACCGCTTGTTCTAATTGCGAGTTGAGGGGAGGAAAGCTGTTTCTTTCCTTTATTTTTTCTGTGTCTGCCATAGCGCGGAAAAGAAAATTAATAGGCGTTTTTGCAAGCAATCAACGGGAGAGATTAGTTCTTAGCGGTATTTACTGAAAGCACCGCCCATTTTACATGTACACATCATTAAAACACGAAAACATGTTTTGTTTTTTGTTTTGTTTTTTACTGTTTTAGAAAGTTGTTTTCGAGAATAGAAGCATTGAGAGGACTAAATTTGACTTATTAATCCGACGTTACATAAAACTACAAGTGTGCTGGGGGGGGGGGGGGGGGGGGATATTAAAAAAAAAAAAATATCATATGGGCCTCAGAGGGACAGCCGATTGTTGGCGGCCCCAAAACTGAGGGGGATGTCCATCAGGAATCATAAGTATTCTCTGGAGGAGCATCGAAAAACGAAAAAAGGAAAGAGGGGGGGGGGGGGGGGGTGTGGTAGTGCGGATGTAAAACATACTGTATTGTAAAGGTTCCCCTGCTTCGCATCTTCAACACAGACCAGAAAGTGTGGTCCCGAAAACTAGTTTGTTTGCAAAAACACTGCTGCCAGAAAGCGCGTTTCCGTGGTGCCAGACGCTCGTCGTTCTTCACGATGCTGCACCAAGCAATCACAATTTCTGTATCTCGAATACTTGACTTGCACTGAGCGCGAATCTTCTGTAGCGTGCATTTTGCACCACCGGATTTGATTTTCTCAGCAAGAACAAATCGCAATGACCACCAGCATAGAGTGCAATAACATCACGTGTAAACTATGTTAAACAGTTCAGTTTTCTGGTGAAATACGATGATCTCAATGCTAACAAAAGCGTATGTCCAATTTGTAAAGTTGTGCGGTATATACAGCAATCTCGCGATAGTATGCAGCGGCATAATAAAATGTTAGAGAGCGCATGGCTGATGAAGCACAGAGTTGAAACGTGAGGGCCAAAACAAGTGCACGTAAAGACTGAATATTGCATTAGCATCCCAAAAGTATTTTGAGACGTTCCTAGCTCGTCCAAGCCGATGTTCAAATGTGATTTATTTTAGAAATACATTGTATGCCTTTCGCGTTATTTGTGTGTAACTAGGAATACCATTGTATGTATCTCTATGTATTTCTTTTTGCAGTGAGGTGATGTGTATGGGATTTTGTAGAGGAATACCATTTATAATCTCACATTCTACACAGTTCGTATATTTGCCTTTAGATCTACTATATGAGCACCAGTCTTTTTTGGCATAACCCCAGACCGGCTGTTTCGAACTGCCAATCACCAAACAAAAAAGTGAAAAATGTTTACAATTCTCTGTAATGCCGATTTAGAGCGCAGCTCTTGAGGAGGGGGAAAGGAGGGTGTTGTTAATTGTAATTTTGACTCCTCCTCGCGGGAAACAGCCGCACAGTGCTCGTGTAAATACGCTGTTAACGAAAACGAGGAAGACAGAGAAATGTTTTGGCGTGATGGAGATCGAAGAAAAAGAAGAACAGAACGACTCCGATGACCGACACCCATGGATTAACTTCGCCTTGTAAATATTAAACGAATCTTTTATCATTCAATAAATCCTTGACGTTCAATTAACGCAACAACTGAATGGTGCCGAAACCCGGGACTTCAAGCCAGGAACGGCCCTTAACGAAACAAAGTCAGTTGCTGAGCAGTGGACGAGTGAACGCCATGAACCTTGAACGAAATTTGATCGACATCATAACAAGTAAGCAACTATTACCAGAAGCTTACCAACCTCTCAATTTATTCAAGCATGGAAAGAGTGCGAACGAGAAGGACAAAGGACTGCTCGCAGAGCAAAAAACACCCCAATTGTCAGAGAGGCCACCGCTATTCTCAAGATAGCGGATGTAATTCAATTCGAGGCCACAGCACGAAAGCTTTAGGTAAATCAGAAGAACTCAAGAAGCTGAACACCGAGCTCGAGCCCTTCATTGCAGATGGAGATCTCGAGAATGAATACCAGTCGGTAATTGAGTACGAGGAAGAAACGACCCACACCTTGAGCATCCTTCAAACTCGAGCAGTGCAACTACATTCTGGTGAACCAGCGCGACCATCCAACATCGGCAATTTCCTCACGTAGCGAAGAACGAAGACGGAGTGGCGTTGGGCTACAGAAGTTGCAGCTGCAATTCTTTAAGGACGAGCTTGCTGAGTGGCAGTCATTTTGGCAACAATTCAAGTGCGCCGTTCACGAAAACGAAGAGATATCAAGCGGCGAGAAGTTTCAATACTTAAAAACACTAGTTAGTGGACTCACCAGGGCATCTATCGCTGGTCTCCAGGTGACGGATGCGTGCTACAACGACGCAACTGAAATTTTATCTGGACAGTTTGGAGACTATACAGGCGAACCCAGCAAGACCATCTTAAAAAGCTTCGAATGCTTCCAAGTATAACATACTCAAGCGACATCAAAGGTTTGAGGAGACTTTACGACTTGATGCAAACCCACATCCGTGGTCTTCATGGACTTGGTGTCAGCTCAGACAGCTACTCGACCGTGCTGATGGACATTGTCATTAAGGCTCTTCCATCTGAAATTGTGGTAGATTTCTACCGTTGTGCTGGCCACTCCGAAAAGAAGACCGTCCACCAGTACGAGGGAGACGTGCACGCTGCACATTCATCTCCACCCACATCACAAGCAGAATAACTGGGGTCAATCTCAGGTACTTCCAAAACCGCTGAGCTGTCCGCCAGACCAACACCTCGATCTGAGGACGTCCAACTGAAGAGCAGAAGGGCTGAGGGAGATTTGCAGCAGTTGCTCGAATATCTGCTAATCATGATCGGGAGTAGAGAAAGATCTGGCGTCAGCGATGACCGTCCACCAAGAAAAATCGAGAGCAACTACATCAAAGAGCTCATCTTCCAACTTCTGCGGCTCTCCATGCCAAAGCTCAAGATAATAAGGAGTGCCAGTCTGCAAAACTACAGGACACAGCTCGGAAAACTGCACCATTGATACAAAAATGGTCTATGGTCGTCCATGAAAAATTATATGGCAGGCATCACCCCTTACGGCCCTCTATGGTTGGCCATAGAAATCCATAAAGACAGCTACAGCCAGCTAAAGAAAAATCTATGGCCCTCTGTCTAAAGACGGGGAACCAATTTTTTTTTACCCGCCTATAGAAAATTTTATGGCCACAAATCTAAAGACAGGAAACCAATAAATTTTCTTTAACCGTCTATAGTAAATATTATGGCCCTGAGACTAAAGAATGGGATCTAATAAAACTTCTTTAGACGGCTATAGGAAATGATATGGCTCTATGTCTAAAGACATCAAACCAATAAATGTTCTTTACGCGCCTATAGAAAATTCTTTGGCCCCGAGATTAAAGACTGGCAACCAATAAATTGTCTTTACCCGTCTGTAGAAAAATTTATGACCCCGAATCTAAAGACTAAAAATTAATAAATCGTCTTTCCACGCCTATAGAAAATCACTACCGGCGCTTATTTTTTTAGTAAAAACACTCCACGTTAGAAAATTAAATCAATACAAAATTTCTGTAATGTCGGTGACAAACCATGACCCCAAGATATTTTCTCTGCTGTTGCAACGAGTCGTGAAAACCAGCAACATTGTTTGTTTGAAAAATCCATTAAAATACCTCTGCAACAATTAAAATGAATTATTACCCCCAAAAGTGAAAATAAATTACACTGGTGCTGAACACTGTTGATTGCAATATCCAGCACAAGTGTATTGCATGTCATCACTGCATTGTCAACGTGATTCATCAAACTTATTAAAAAGATAATTAATACATTTTAGTGAATTAGCCTAATGATCTACATTTGCTTTTTAAGTGTGTTGAATGAAGAGATGGGGGCTATTCCAAGAGACAATTCAAATAATGTATTAAGTACGAGTAATATTTGCTCCGCCTCTCCGTGTTTTTGCCACAAATGATGGGTCACCGGCAAAGTCGGATTCAAAAATTAGACTGCCATATACGTATTCAACAGTAAATAAAGTAAATGGCAGTAAATAACAATTAAAGAACTAGTAAATGACAATTTAAGAGTAAATTAAGTAAATGGAAGTAAATGACAGTTGTATGTTGTGCTGGTTTTAAGACGGTGGTGTGTATGTCCCTTTTTGTTTCCTTGTCTTAAGGTTTTATTTCTTAATTATGATTGTTCACCAGCTCGCCTGCGTTTTGACTCTTAGGATGTGGCGGGAGATGGAAAACACGACGCTGAATGGCTAATGGTGATGATGATGATGTTGGCTTTCAACTGAAGCGCCACTTTATGGTCAGCACCCAAACTATTTTCGCGAGTCTAAACGTCATCGTGGTTGCACGTGAAGCGGTACGTGTGAACGAGCACATTTCGCGAAACTTGAGTGTCGCGAAACTGTTGCGCGCCTAAAAAATGCATCATGTGAACAGACCATTAGTTTGCATAAACTGCCGACCGATGCAGCAATGCGCAGCATTGCTGCATCGGTCGCCTGTCCAGAGTTCTGCGTCCTTAGCAGCATCTCCCGTCCAGTCGGCTTGAGGTCGCTGAACGGGAGCTCAAACTCGTTTGCGAGCGCGGCGTTGTCGTCCATTTCTTCCAGGTTTTCTTCACAGACCACCGTGCACTAGAGCGAACCACGGGAACCACACTGAGTGTGCACTAAATCCTACCGATGCCGACAGTGCTCCCTGACGTCACTTCTCTTTCCAGAGGTGAAAAAGGGAAGAAATCTGAATGTTTGTTTCGGTTTCGCAAATTTATTTGCAGGTACAGAAATAAGAGTCACAACGTTCTAGAAAAAATCGTGTGGCATGCCAGGACCCCAGTGCTTCCGAAAACACCTTTGTTTAAAAAAAATTAAATTGCCTTCATGGTCCCTTTAAAGGAGAAGAAGAAACTCTCAGGAGATATCCGATGTTTCCAATGCACCCGAAGTCAAAGGACTGTCACAGGAAATTGACTTTTTCCACAGCGGGGTGACACGCAACATTCATGTGCGATCCGACCTGGAAGCCTTCAGAGAACACTAGTGCAAAACAAACCATCACGACTAGCGTTCAAAGCGCCGGTACTGGTAGCGCTGGTATTTCGCCAGACGACGACGTCCTACTTCAGACCTTTCGGACCTGGGCGGTCGATGATGGGAATATTGTCTACGCACGTGCAAACTTCGACGGTGGAAGTCGGCGAACGTTCATACGAGAAGGCGTTTCTGGTAAGCTGGGTCTGAAGGTGCTAGGAGAGACCAGACTACGCTTGAACACCTTTGGAAATTCTACTTCACTGCCGCAAAATGGAAGGCTGGTTCAATTGAAGCTGCGTAGTCAGTACAACGAAGAATGCATAGTTGAAGCATTAGAAATCGCATTTATATATGCGAGGACATCGTTCAGGTATAGTACCGGTAAACCATGAGTTTGTCCGCAGCATTGAGGAAAACGGAGGCTGCATCGCTCACAAACTTCTATTCCCCGTCGTTCCCACTGAGCCAGGCATAAAGCCTGCTCATTGGGTCGGACCAAATCTGGAAAGTCGCCAGTGAGCGGATGCGACGTTGTGAAAGACACTGCAGCCTGATGGCTTTAGACGCTAAATTTGGGTGGACTTTCAAGGACCCGTAACGCTGCAGTGCTCGCTTGCTGGCCGCGCCAACACGATGGTCTGTATACTAAAGATCGGAACCATCGAAGCCGAAGATGATGTGACCTTATGCAGCTTTTGGGACATTGAAAGCATTGGAATAACAGACAACACATGTAGCTCAGGTGAAGAGCAAAACGAGGTGCGGAACGACTTCAAACAAACTCTAGCATTGAGGTCTACCCACTATCTTTCCAATCGGATCTAATCAAAACTCGGCGTAGTTCCGACGCCACCGCAACCCCTGCGCAAGTAGCAGACGACTTACATTCCGTATATCTTTCTGTATAAAACATGACAAAGCACAAACACAGTACCACTGGGTTCATTCTTCTTTCACAACCAAAAGGTTATCCTTAAAAATTGTATTTCCTAATTTAGGGCTCCGACGTCAGCGAATAAACGTATTGTTCAACAGTAAGAAACATGCGAAAAAGCGGAGGTTCTGTTCGAACGTGCTGTGTCGCGCAGTGTACGAATGTTTTGACGAACGCGGCGTCACTCGACTTGATGTACTCGATATGAATCAAAAGTGCACACCTTCCCAACTATGCTACCAGCCCTCAATGATGCGTCGCGGCGAACGATAAGTGTCTAAACACTATGAGCTTAAACGTCGTAGAGAGCTAACCCTAACGCATGAATCTCTCATCCTGTCGCAACTCAACACCTTCAGCGTCACGACGGGCATGTCACAGGTACACGTTGGAAGTTAATGCTCTGAATGCTTTCTCACCTTTGTCGGGTGCCATTACCGTGCAAGGCGGAGTGAATATAGGCCAGATTCCTTCGTCTCCAATGTCCACAGAACCGCGAACGTCAGCACAGGTTCTCGGAAAAGTCACGTTAATGATTCACCCGCGCTTCTATTGCGGTAGCTTCGTTGACGCTGCAAAGAAGTCTGGTCTGCAATTTTTGACTTTTACGGTGGCTGGCAGAAAAGGTCCCGCCGTTAAAAAACTAGAAAAATAAACACGGGCGCCAAAAGAATTCGATAATTGTTTGATTTGAATAGTGCTGTGTCATTCATAATAACCCCAGCAAAAAGAAAAAAAAAGATAAAGGTCGTCTGCTCCCGCCTCCGCCCAAGAAAGAAAGGAATGATGCTGCACTAATTCATTCGAACTGGGGCCCTAATCTGGACACTTGGCGGAAAAGTCGGCGAGAATTTTGGCGGCTATGATTGGCCGGCGCCAAAGTCAAGTGTGGCATTGGCCAATCGCGGCCGCCAGATTTCTCGCCGTCGTTTTCGCCAAGCGTCCAGCTTAGGGCCTGTGTTCGAATCGCTTGCGGAGATTATGGCACCACTAAATATAGGAGAAAGTTAACGGTTAGCGGAAGCTACGTCTAATGGTACGTTTACACCTGAGAAGAAATCCGCTGCCACGGGAGCGGATCCGCTCCCGGCGGCGGCGGCGACGAGCGGGTTGCGTTTACATCTATTTCCTTCGAGCGGCGGCAGTGGCGCCGGCTGCGGCAGCTGTTCTCGTAACATCCCGTCAAAAATGTCGAGAAGGCGCGAGAGTTCCCATCTCGGCTGTCTCTCCCGGGCGTTGCTGCTCCCAGACGAACGAGTGCTCATGACGTAGGCAGCGTCGCGCTGCGCAAGAATGTCACATCCGGTCAGCGAAACGCCTCGTTCGGCGGCAGAAATAGATCCCGGACCTAAACGGCTCGCCGCCGCGTTTTCCGCCCAGCGTTTCGCTCCAGCAGCAAAAGCTGGGCGGACCCGCTGGCGGATCCGCAAGTGTAAACGTACCATTATGGTACCTTTACACTTGCGGATCCGCCAGCGGATCCGCCCAGCTTTTGCCGCTGGGGCGAAACGCTAGGCGGAAAACGCGGCGGCGAGCCGTATTAGCCGTATAGACCGTTTTATCGTGGGTAGCGCCATTTTGAGAGCGAGAGAGAAAAGGGGAAAGGGCTACCGGCGCTTTCCGCCTTTCTGGTTGTGTAGAAAGAGTGAAAGCCCCGGATGAGAGGCTTGGCGGGTGTTGGGTGTCTGCTGTGCCCAAACTTCGTTCGCGCTTTCTTTTCGGTTTTAAACTCGCAAACTTAATTAGAGCCAGAGGCTTCGATGGCAACAGTCCCCCGGTCATCGGGACACCATTGCTGGGTCGTAGGGTGCAGGAATAACGACAGAAAGCGTCGAATACTGCCCAAGGACCTCGTAGCTTGCACGGAATCCGGCAAAGCAAGTGCGGCTGCAATGTTTTAAAGCTCCACCACTTTCCGCATGAGTGGAAATGATGAACCATTCATAAATTTTTGCTTGCAATAGGCCTATTTAAACGTAGCCGTTTTTAGTAATGAACAAGCGAGAGAAGAAACCGGAACCTCAATTCACTTTACACCCGGAGCTGCTACAGATCGTTTTGCTGCGCTGCTTTTATCTTGCGTGTCCGTGTTCTTATATTTCCTTGTGGATGAACGACGAAGACGTTCTAGGTGTGCTTATATCAAACCGGAGAAAGCATCAAAGACGTTCTAGATGTGCTTATATTGAATCGCAGAAAGCCTCAAAGCAGCCACGAATTATTTTACTATTTGATGCAATATTTTGAGTACTAACCTCCAATTTCTATCACTGACACGTTCGCTGCCCTCGTCGCCGCACTGGCGGATGCCATGACTCGAACAAAGAAACGTGCACACTGGGCTCGAAGACGCAGATAGCAACACACGAGACGTACCCTGCAGCGACTATCCAGCGCTTCAAAGCGCCCAATCAACGGAAACAACCCAAACAACCCACCAGCGGCACTACAAGGAGCGCTTTTGCCGGCTCTCCGGTATCGCGCAGGAGATCGCGATTCAGGAAAGCCGATAGAACTACCTTTTCAATTTTCTAGCCTCACCCGGCGGCGGGAATAAGCCTTCAACTAAGTGTTGTAAATGATGAAATCGAGTCAGTCACCACTGCAAATTATCAATATTAAGATAAATTCAGCTCCAAAATTTTACAACCTGAAACAGCAATTATCACGAGAAAACTGGCACGCACCTTGCGGGCGTACCCCATGTTCATCGGCGGTACACCGTTCGGTGCGCGCTCCATTCACAAGATGTTCCGAGCACAGTCGAGAGGATGGCGTTTAGGAAACGACTTTTCGGTTTACTGCCGCCAAGACCGGGGTCATGTGGAAAGCGATGGAGCTTAAAGACATTGCAGCCGCTCTCGCCTTGCCGGATTCCATGCAAGCTACATAGGTCCTCGGGCAGTATTCGACGCTTTCTTTTCGTTATTCGTGCACCCTATGACCGAGCAATGGTGTCCCGATGACCGGACGACTATTGCCATCGAAGCCCGTGGTTCTAATTAAGTTTGCGAGTTTAAAACCGAAAAGAAAGCGCGAACGAAGTTGGGGCACAGCAGACACCCAACACCCGCCAAGCCTCTCATCCGGGACTTTCACTCTTTCTACACAACCAGAAAGGGGGAAGCGCCGGTAGTCCTTTCCCCTTTTCTCTCTCGCCCTCTTTCAGTAAAAATCTATTTCTGCCGCCGAACGAGGCGTTTCGCTGACCGGATGTGTCATTCTTGCGCAGCGCGACGCTGTCTACGTCACGAGTACGCGTTCTTCCGGGAGCAGCAACGCCCGGGAGAGAGAGAGCCGAGGCGGGAACTCTCGCGCCTTCTCGTCATATTTGACGAGACGTTACGGGAACTGCTGCCTCGGCCGGCGCTGCCGCCACTGCTCGAAGGAAATAGATGTAAACGCAACCAGCTCGTCGCCGCCGCCGCCGGGAGCGGATCCGCTCCCGCGGCAGCGGATTTCTTTTCAGGTGTAAACGTACCATAAAGCGGGTTTCACATGAAGCGATTCCGCGGCGGAAATCGCTGCCGCTAGCGGCGTGGCGGCACGGATCGTGAGGTTTGATTTCACACAAGGAGGATAGAAGGGTAGGGGAGGGCATGGAGGCAGCCGCGTAGCCTCCACAAGCCATGCTCCCTTGACAACGCGCCTCTTTCTCATTTTCCTCCTTACTCTTCTCACTTATCCAGGCCAACGTGACCACATCACGTGACCGTAGCTAGCCTTCGTCTAGCTATGGTGTACTAGTCTACTAGAGTACACCACAGTCTAGCCTTCGATCTGATAAAACCTGCCGGACGGAGCCTGCGCAAGCCTGCAAGGAATCCTTCTACAATCAACCATGCATCTCACACGTGACATGTCACGCGTACCAATAGCCAGAGAGATCTACGGTCACGTTGGCCACAACATCGTTTAAACTTTTAATGACTAGGCTTCACCAATATTGCAACGTGCCCCCTCTAAGTACTTCTAACCTCCTTGATTTCACATGAGCGTTTTCTGCCGTTGCGATGGCCAATGTTGCTTGCAGATGCGCACAGTCGGTTACAGCCGCTTCTAACAACAATTTTAAAGCCTTAATAAAACAAAAAAGCGTTTAAAATACTAAACAAACCTTTTTTCGAACTTTGTTTTTGCGGAAGATGAAACCTCGGATCATCCTCGGCAGCGCCTTCACTCTAAGAAAAAAAGGGTGTAGTCGGGTGCATCAGGCGCTCATGCACCCTATAGTCGGTTACAAGTTAAGAAGGTAGGAGAAGCTCCTCCCACAAGCGTGATGCGTCCGTTTCAAATCTCTCCGCAGTCGAAAGAAGAGTTCACTGGAAACACTCCTTGTTCCGCTTTAATGGATTCCAAATTGTCTCCGATCCCACTTTTAAAGAAAGCGACCTTTGTACTCATCGGAGAGGGAACCCAGCCCCTGAAAGCAGCCTTTGTATCCATCGGGGGGGAAGATAATCCCCGAAAGTCGTATTTGTTTCCGTCGGTGGGGGAGAACTCTAATCTGCCTCTCGTGGCTTCCACAATGCTAAGTCAAAGTCGAAAGATAAAGCAAATATGTACAGAAAGGCAAGGCCCTCCTCGCGCGTTGGCCGCTACGTCACGGAAACGGTGGGACGCTATTGGATGCGGAGGTGGCGGAGGGATATATGATTCCCTTTAAGGGGCATTTGCCGCTACCTTCTTAACCTGTAACTGACTATAGGGAGCCTTCATGTGCGCTTTGCTAGGGTGATGCCACCCTTTGTAATACCACTCACCGATAAACCAGCAGCCATTTTGTTCCTCGGCGATAATCCGTGGATCTTAGAACCCTCCCGGAAACAAGCACCTTATCTCAGAAGTTCGGAGCAGCGTTGTGGAACCCACGGAGGGAGCATTAGCATTTTCCCCCTCGGATGGGATTACCGATGGACACAAAGGCCACTTTCCGGCGCACGGGGAAACAATGAGAGAAACAAAATGGCAGTGGAAGAGGGTGTGGGAAAGGGAAACAGGCAGTTGGCATCACTCTATGCGAAGCGCAAATGAAGGCACTCTAATGCACCCTATTCCTGAAAGACGCACCCTCCGTTGCCCAGCCAGTGTGCTTGTACACCGACAAGGAGCATCCCCCTCTCCCTTAAGAACCTCTAGGTGTACCTAGAGTGCCTTCATATGCGCTTCGCATAGAGTGATGCCAACTGCCTGTTTCCCTTTCCCGCACCCTCTTCCACCGCCATTTTGTTCCTCTCATTGTTTCCCCGTGCGCCGGAAAGTGGCCTTTGTGTCCATCGGTTATCCCATCCGAGGGGGAAAATGCTAATCCTCCCTCCGTGGGTTCCAGAACGCTGCTCCGAACTTCTGAGATAAGGTGCTTGTTTCCGGGAGGGTTATAAGCCCCACGGATTATCGCCGAGGAACAAAATGGCTGCTGGTTTGTCGGCGAGTGGTATTACAAAGGGTGGCATCACCCTAGCAAAGCGCACATGAAGGCTCCCTAGGTGTACCAATGCACCGCCACGCTAGCCACGCGCCCCGATCAGCTTGTGCTTGGATTCCCCCATGGGGGTCACTTTTTGGGTTGGGCAGTTTCTTAGGAAGTATGGAGCTATGCTGTTCCCTCGGTATTGACAGTAGAGTGGACGCTATGTTTGTTTTAGACTTTTAGGCCAATCGGGTCTCCGGCTAGGATCACGTGACTACAGTCTCCAAGCTAGAGATAAGGCAGAGCACGGCACCTGCCTGAAGGCCAAGGCCACGGATAGCATCCACTGCACTATTAACTTTGGGTCGAACTTTCAAGAGGATATAAGCGACAAATCCTTTCATTGTGTGGTTGCGGCTCTGGATAAGCCTTTGCGAGGGCGCCCCTTTTTGGCCTTGGAGGAGCTGCAATTTTCATACCCATTTCTTTTTCTTTCTCTCCCTAAGCTGAAAGCATGGAAGAAGGCGCGCAGTTGCCGGACCAATGAACCGGAGGCTTTTTTATCCCTGGACTCCTCTGTCTGAGCGCGGATAACGGCAGGAGCGTGATCATGTGGTAAAGGTTTCAGGGATGACGAAGTAGCTTTTTTCGACCTCGGAATGTCTGCTCCCCGGCCTAGTTGCTTGTGTGCTGTGCTGCGACCAGCGGTGCTACCGTAGACTTCGTCCGCGACAACGTATTTGAGTGTACCAAGATTTCCAGTGTTTGAAAAGTCCTACGCATATATCGGCAACAGGGGATTTCTTCAAAGAAGCCCAAGGAATTCATGTGATGTGTTTAGTGATCGGTTCGGCAAATTACTGCTTCTGCCACATCGTGTTGAATCTTCACAGACCTCTTTCTTTTTCGTTTTTCTGTTTGTGTGGTTCTGCAGTGCCCGCGTCGACATATATATCGAATTACAGATTTCAAGTGCGGTATTTTCATCGTAAGTGCACTGCAACCTACTTCTTTGCAACAATTGACCTTTCCGTTCCGGATTACCTCTAGAATTAGGCAGTGTCTATTTTCTAGCGGCCGGGAGAATAATTTCCCCGAAATTCTATCGGCAGTGGCCTGCCATTAGCTGTATACAATCATGTGACAACTGCAGGTGGAATACCGACTTTCTTATTCTCCTGGCGTTTTGTGAAAACACGTCTTTGTTGATACACGTTTTGTAGACACGTTTCATTGTCACTCGTTACGCAAAATGCACGCTGTAGGGACATTTTGTCGCGCGTGTATCTCTGAGGCGCGTGCTCACCGACGCAGCCCACCCGTTCGCGCCGCTTCGTGGAGACAGTCTGCGGCGGCTCATTACAAAAATGTTAACCCACCTGTCCCACCCATACACGTCACTTCGCGAATACATTCTGGGGCGGCTCATTAAAAAAAAAAAAGGAAGGAGAGAAGCTAATATAGAAAAGCTAATCTGAGCTGTCGATGAAACGTCGTTCGATGAATTAATGGCGACTGCCGGTGGAATTTTGTGGAAATAATTCTACCGGCTACTGGCAGAATGGACACTACCTAAGACTCACCCCCAGGTTTTGATTGCTTAGTAATCTTTTCAGTTGTCTAACAGCTTCTTTGAACGTCTTCAGATATCATGGATTGCTTGCAAGTTTGTACTTGTTTACGGAATAGGCTGTCTAATAAACTTCTATGAGATTTGATAACAATCCCGTGTGTCCGTTTACCTGCCTTTTTGCAATCACCGGGGCGCATAAATTTTTTTACTGTTTTCCTTGATGTCTTACATAGGTTTATGAAGTTATGAAACGGGTGCATAAAGTTGTGTGACCATGCACCTTTGAATCGGGTGCATCTGTGTTCTCTTCGAATTTAGTGAGTGTAAAAAGAGGTGTAACAGTACACTGTTGAACGGGGTCCCCCTGTGTTCCCTTTGAGAGCAGTAGGTGTAGAAAAGGGAGTAACGGTAGACTATTGAGCGGGGTGCATCTGTGTTCCCTGTGAGTGAGGCGGGTGTATGAAGCGGTGAAATGGTGCACCATCGAATGGGGTGCATCTGTATTCCCTTTCATTTCATTGGGCGTAGAAAGAGGTATAGCCGTACACCATTCAAAGGGGTGCACCTGTGTTCCCTTCGAGTGAGATTTCTGTAAAAAAGGTGTGCATGTGCACCACACCAACGGGTGTACACGTACTCCCATATTTGGAGTGCACATGTATTCCCCCAAGGGGTGTAGTATATGTGACAAGCACTTACACCCCCTATGGGTGTACACCATGACACCCTTTTTTTTAGAGTGCTCCTCGAATGTAAAGACTCTAACTGATATGGCCGACTTGAACCTCCTGGACGGCATTAGAGTTGTTGGTATTTCCGAAATGTGCAGTAGTTTCATACCGGTCTTGTCTTTCACTTTCACGGCCTCAGTCCCCTCTTCCCAGAGCTTCTCTTTGGTCCCATTGTTCCTAAATTCATTGAGGTGAGCGTCCCAAAGAACCCGACGCTTCGACACTTCACTGATAACCAGTTCATTGAACTGAACGCGAAACACTTAGTCTTAGTTGCTGTGACGATCTGTGTTGGAAAAGACATGTCAATGTCGCTCAGTTCTTCTTCTTTTGTTTTTCTCACTAGCGCTCGCAAAAGCCGGTTCCGATTAGCGTCTCTTGCGCTCGCTACAGTTGGTACTCAGGTGAGGAAAGCAAAAAAGAGCTGCGTAATTCATTAGGAAAAATTCTGAGGACGGAGACACCAATCCCCCTCCTCTATGATCTCCTGAACAATTTCAACGTGACTGCTCAAGCAAAAAAGTTCGACCCGCCGGAAAAAAGAAACCATAAACAAGTCGCTTGCGTAGGTACTTTCTCTGCTTGTCGTCTGCTTCAAGAATGCAAAAATGTCGCCTTTCTATGCGCCAGTTTTCCCGGAATGTTTTTCCTTCTGTCACGTGATTTCCCGCCGCGCTGTGAGAGGCCAGCGAGAAAGCTGCCGCTCTGCCGCGGCGAAAAATTTCCAACCTGTGAAACCATGGCGCTCAGCCGCTGGTGCTGGCCAGAGCGCCGCGACGGCAGAAATCGCGCCGCTCTAGGGCCAAAATCGTTGCATATGAAACCCGTTTAATGCAGAGTATACCGCTTTAGAAAGTCACGTGCCGATTATTAGAAGGTCCGAAATGAACCACTGCACAATGGCGGAACAACTGACATCGTGGAACGTGCAAGTCATCCCATAAAATAGCAAACGTTGGAGCGCGGCCAAAGCTAGGAGCCAACGAGCCAATGAAACAGCGTCGAAAGTGCAACGTCACTGCGCCGATCCCCTTTTTTTGTGGGTGTTTTTGCCTTCTAATCCAACAAGACTCAAAGTGTGTGTGTGTATGTGTATATATATATATATATATATATATATATATATATATATATATATATATATATATATATATATATATATAGGCAAAAATGATGTGCGCAGACACAGCAGCCGTAGGATGATAAAAATAAAATTCTAATTTAATGGCGAAAAAAGTCACGCAAGAAAAAAGGATGAAGTGTCGAAGATTCGAGGACACGAGCGCGCCGACACTACTTGCGCCATCTATCGGCAGCGGTGGCGGGACGGCCCGTAACTCAATGAGACGAACTATATATTTTTTATTTCACGAAATTCTAGGCGTCGCATTATTTTGCTCTCAGCGACCTTTTTTAGTAGATACCCTTTTTGTTCATTGTGCCAAATTTAAGGACCGTATGTCTATGATAAATAGAGCCAACTGGCAATCGGAAAAAAATGCATTATCCTTATGGGGGTACTGTGATTTACAGAGAAATGTTTGAGTTCAAACTTGATTTACAAACTAACCACTCCGTATCGCGAGTTTCTCTTTACGGTTATATAAGCTCCAGTTCCCCAGCTACATCATGGTACTATTTTCTTTGCGATCCGATAATTCTACGAAGTGCCCTCGTCATTAAAAGAACAAAAGGTAGGGCTCTCCAAATCAATTCAGGGCCGTTTAGAGCAGTAAAAAGCTGTTCCTCGCGCATAATGACAAATTAAATAAATTAATCTTACCATGTATACTACATGATAAATGTGCATCATTATTTCCAAGCACATATTTACCGAACCCCGGGGTTTGAACCTGGAGTTCCTGAATAAAAAAAAAATTTAAATGAAATCTGAATTAGGTTTACGGTGGGGCAAGAACGTTTCTCCGGAAGGTAAAAGCATTTCTCTAAGGAAGATACGATATTGCATCTAATTTCTCAAATCAAGGTAAAAAATATATATTTATCAAGCAGCACTAACGCCACGCACACGAATAGAAAAATTATTACGCGGACTTCAACCACGCAGTTATAATAATGATGTGATTTTAAGTGCACTTGAGAATACATTTTTGACTTGCCGTTCTTGAACGAGTTATTTAAATATGATCTTAATATAATTAATTAAAATTCATCTTAATCCTTTGGGCATACTCAAGACAGAAAATGAGCAGCGTGTTATGAGCTGCGCTGGGTATTTGTTTGAAATTTTTTAAACCCTTTCGTAGGTACAATATGTCCGATGATCACGTGGTTGGGGCACGTGATGTCACAGTGTCGCGTCATAACGTCACGTCACGTGACACAATGTAGAATTATGTCATAGTATCTTGACATCTTGACATCGTGATTTTTAGTGTCACGCCTTGGTGTCCAGTCACGTGCATTGTGTAGTATTGCGTGACGTTGTCACATGGTTAGTATCACGGGACGACGTTATGCTGATGAAGTAACGGGGTCACACCTCGCTTATAATGTCACGTGACGATCGTGCGCTAAATTTGGCGGGTGATTTAGCATTTCTGCAATGCATTCTGTAACTTTTACATAGCGGGACCTAATTAGCTATATTTTGTGGGCGTTTGACGGTTTTTAGAGGCGGTTCTCGTGACAACTTGTCACGCTTTCTGAGCACAGCGGGATTACACATATGAAATTGACCGCCTAAACGCGAAATCGCGCGAGCCGCGGGAGGTGTTGCCTTTGAATATGTTCTCGGCGAAAACGCTCCGCGCTCGTGACACGCGCAAGATGGTCGCTTTGCACGTCAGCTTCTTGGCAGTAGTGGCAATACAGATCTCTATTGTGTACTCCGTTCACCCCTGGGGTATCCACACGAAGCAGAAATCCCCCACTTTCCTCCGAGGATCGCGCATCACGTGAGACATACGTCATCCCTTTTTGACGCCTCGCGTCGCCGTTCTCCCGTTTTCCTCCGTGGCGGAGGCGCGGAGGCTTCGTGCTGTCAGCACGAAATATTAGAATTAATTAGAACATACTCTCTCCCTTCAAAAACGGCCAAAAAGGGGGCGTGGTCCGAAAATTTGGGCAAAGGCGCCGCGCTCAGGCACCTAGGGTTCAACCATCAGAGTACTCTAGCCCCACAGATATGAGAGCAGACATGGTCTAGGTTTAGAATCCAAGGGAGCATTTCGGGAATCGGATTACTTCGCGAGTTATTTTAATTAGAACATACTCTCTCCCTTCAAAAACGGCCAAAAAGGGGGCGTGGTCCGAAAATTTGGGCAAAGGCGCCGCGCTCAGGCACCTAGGGTTCAACCATCAGAGTACTCTAGCCCCACAGATATGAGAGCAGACATGGTCTAGTTTTAGAATCCAAGGGAGCATTTCGGGAATCGGATTACTTCGCGAGTTATTTTAATTAGAACATACTCTCTCCCTTCAAAAACAGCCAAAAAGGGGGCGTGGTCAAAAAATTTGGGCAAAGGCGCCGCTCTCAGGCACCTAGGGTTCAACCATCAGAGTACTCTAGCCCCACAGATATGAGAGCAGACATGGTCTAGTTTTAGAATCCAAGGGAGCATTTCGGGAATCGAATTACTTCGCGAGTTATTTTAATTAGAACATACTCTCTCCCTTCAAAAACGGCCAAAAAGGGGGCGTGGTCAAAAAATTTGGGCAAAGGCGCCGCGCTCAGGCACCTAGGGTTCAACCATCAGAGTACTCTAGCCCCACAGATATGAGAGCAGACATGGTCTAGTTTTAGAATCCAAGGGAGCATTTCGGGAATCGGATTACTTCGCGAGTTATTTTAATTAGAACATACTCTCTCCCTTCAAGAACAGCCAAAAAGGGGTCGTGGTCCGAAAATTTGGGCAAAGGCGCCGCGCTCAGGCACCTAGGGTTCAACCCTCAGAGTACTCTAGCCCCACATATATGAGAGCAGACATGGTCTAGTTTTAGAATCCAAGGGAGCATTTCGGGAATCGGATTACTTCGCGAGTTATTTTAATTAGAACATACTCTCTCCCTTCAAAAACGGCCAAAAAGGGGGCGTGGTCCGAAAATTTGGGCAAAGGCGCCGCTCTCAGGCACCTAGGGTTCAACCCTCAGAGTACTCTAGCCCCACAGATATGAGAGCAGACATGGTCTAGTTTTAGAATCCAAGGGAGCATTTCGGGAATCGGATTACTTCGCGAGTTATTTTAATTAGAACATACTCTCTCCCTTCAAGAACAGCCAAAAAGGGGTCGTGGTCCGAAAATTTGGGCAAAGGCGCCGCGCTCAGGCACCTAGGGTTCAACCCTCAGAGTACTCTAGCCCCACAGATATGAGAGCAGACATGGTCTAGTTTTAGAATCCAAGGGAGCATTTCGGGAATCGGATCACTTCGCGAGTTATTTTAATTAGAACATACTCTCTCCCTTCAAAAACGGCCAAAAAGGGGGCGTGGTCCGAAAATTTGGGCAAAGACGCCGCGCTCAGGCACCTAGGGTTCAACCATCAGAGTACTCTAGCCCCACAGATATGAGAGCAGACATGGTCTAGTTTTAGAATCCAAGGGAGCATTTCGGGAATCGGATTACTTCGCGAGTTATTTTAATTAGAACATACTCTCTCCCTTCAAAAACAGCCAAAAAGGGGGCGTGGTCCGAAAAGTTGGGCAAAGGCGCCGCGCTCAGGCATCTAGGGTTCAACCATCAGAGTACTCTAGCCCCACAGATATGAGAGCAGACATGGTCTAGTTTTAGAATCCAAGGGAGCATTTCGGGAATCGGATTACTTCGCGAGTTATTTTAATTAGAACATACTCTCTCCCTTCAAAAACAGCCAAAAAGGGGGCGTGGTCCGAAAATTTGGGAAAAGGCGCCGCGCTCAGGCACCTAGGGTTCAACACTCAGAGTACTCTAGCCCCACAGATATGAGAGCAGACATGGTCTAGTTTTAGAATCCAAGGGAGCATTTCGGGAATCGGATTACTTCGCGAGTTATTTTAATTAGAACATACTCTCTCCCTTCAAAAACAGCCAAAAAGGAAGCGTGGTCCGAAAATTTGGGCAAAGGCGCCGCGCTCAGGCACCTAGGGTTCCACCCTCAGAGTACTCTAGCCCCACATATATGAGAGCAGACATGGTCTAGTTTTAGAATCCAAGGGAGCATTTCGGGAATCGGATTACTTCGCGAGTTATTTTAATTAGAACATACTCTCTCCCTTCAAAAACAGCCAAAAAGGATGCGTGGTCCGAAAATTTGGGCAAAGGCGCCGCACTCAGGCACCTAGGGTTCCACCCTCAGAGTACTCTAGCCCCAAAGATATGAGAGCAGACATGGTCTAGTTTTAGAATCCAAGGGAGCATTTCGGGAATCGGATTACTTCGCGAGTTATTTTAATTAGAACATACTCTCTCCCTTCAAAAACAGCCAAAAAGGGGGCGTGGTCCGAAAATTTGGGCAAAGGCGCCGCGCTCAGGCACCTAGGGTTCAACCATCAGAGTACTCTAGCCCCACAGATATGAGAGCAGACATGGTCTAGTTTTAGAATCCAAGGGAGCATTTCGGGAATCGGATTACTTCGCGAGTTATTTTAATTAGAACATACTCTCTCCCTTCAAGAACAGCCAAAAAGGGGTCGTGGTCCGAAAATTTGGGCAAAGGCGCCGCGCTCAGGCACCTAGGGTTCAACCCTCAGAGTACTCTAGCCCCACAGATATGAGAGCAGACATGGTCTAGTTTTAGAATCCAAGGGAGCATTTCGGGAATCGGATTACTTCGCGAGTTATTTTAATTAGAACATACTCTCTCCCTTCAAAAACAGCCAAAAAGGGGGCGTGGTCCGAAAATTTGGGCAAAGGCGCCGCGCTGAGGCACCTAGGGTTCAACCCTCAGAGTACTCTAGCCCCACAGATATGAGAGCAGACATGGTCTAGTTTTAGAATCCAAGGGAGCATTTCGGGAATCGGATTACTTCGCGAGTTATTTTAATTAGAACATACTCTCTCCCTTCAAGAACAGCCAAAAAGGGGTCGTGGTCCGAAAATTTGGGCAAAGGCGCCGCGCTGAGGCACCTAGGGTTCAACCCTCAGAGTACTCTAGCCCCACAGATATGAGAGCAGACATGGTCTAGTTTTAGAATCCAAGGGAGCATTTCGGGAATCGGATTACTTCGCGAGTTATTTTAATTAGAACATACTCTCTCCCTTCAAAAACAGCCAAAAAGGGGGCGTGGTCCGAAAATTTGGGCAAAGGCGCCGCGCTCAGGCACCTAGGGTTCAACCCTCAGAGTACTCTAGCCCCACAGATATGAGAGCAGACATGGTCTAGGTTTAGAATCCAAGGGAGCATTTCGGGAATCGGATTACTTCGCGAGTTATTTTAATTAGAACATACTCTCTCCCTTCAAAAACAGCCAAAAAGGGGGCGTGGTCCGAAAATTTGGGCAAAGACGCCGCGCTCAGGCACTTAGGGTTCAACCC
Source organism: Ixodes scapularis (assembly GCF_016920785.2). NCBI lineage: Eukaryota > Metazoa > Arthropoda > Arachnida > Ixodida > Ixodidae > Ixodes > Ixodes scapularis. Next base: position 83,699 of record NW_024610323.1, on the reverse strand, counting down.
TCAGAGTACTCTAGCCCCACAGATATGAGAGCAGACATGGTCTAGTTTTAGAATCCAAGGGAGCATTTCGGGAATCGGATTACTTCGCGAGTTATTTTAATTAGAACATACTCTCTCCCTTCAAAAACAGCCAAAAAGGGGGCGTGGTCCGAAAATTTGGGCAAAGGCGCCGCGCTGAGGCACCTAGGGTTCAACCCTCAGAGTACTCTAGCCCCACAGATATGAGAGCAGACATGGTCTAGTTTTAGAATCCAAGGGAGCATTTCGGGAATCGGATTACTTCGCGAGTTATTTTAATTAGAACATACTCTCTCCCTTCAAGAACAGCCAAAAAGGGGTCGTGGTCCGAAAATTTGGGCAAAGGCGCCGCGCTGAGGCACCTAGGGTTCAACCCTCAGAGTACTCTAGCCCCACAGATATGAGAGCAGACATGGTCTAGTTTTAGAATCCAAGGGAGCATTTCGGGAATCGGATTACTTCGCGAGTTATTTTAATTAGAACATACTCTCTCCCTTCAAAAACAGCCAAAAAGGGGGCGTGGTCCGAAAATTTGGGCAAAGGCGCCGCGCTCAGGCACCTAGGGCTCAACCCTCAGAGTACTCTAGCCCCACAGATATGAGAGCAGACATGGTCTAGTTTTAGAATCCAAGGGAGCATTTCGGGAATCGGATTACTTCGCGAGTTACTTTAATTAGAACATACTCTCTCCCTTCAAAAACGGCCAAAAAGGGGGCGTGGTCCGAAAATTTGGGCAAAGGCGCCGCGCTCAGGCACCTAGGGTTCAACCCTCAGAGTACTCTAGCCCCACAGATATGAGAGCAGACATGGTCTAGGTTTAGAATCCAAGGGAGCATTTCGGGAATCGGATTACTTCGCGAGTTATTTTAATTAGAACATACTCTCTCCCTTCAAGAACAGCCAAAAAGGGGTCGTGGTCCGAAAATTTGGGCAAAGGCGCCGCGCTGAGGCACCCAGGGTTCAACCCTCAGAGTACTCTAGCCCCACAGATATGAGAGCAGACATGGTCTAGTTTTAGAATCCAAGGGAGCATTTCCGGAATCGGATTACTTCGCGAGTTATTTTAATTAGAACATACTCTCTCCCTTCAAAAACGGCCAAAAAGGGGGCGTGGTCCGAAAATTTGGGCAAAGGCGCCGCGCTCAGGCACCTAGGGTTCAACCCTCAGAGTACTCTAGCCCCACAGATATGAGAGCAGACATGGTCTAGGTTTAGAATCCAAGGGAGCATTTCGGGAATCGGATTACTTCGCGAGTTATTTTAATTAGAACATACTCTCTCCCTTCAAGAACAGCCAAAAAGGGGTCGTGGTCCGAAAATTTGGGCAAAGGCGCCGCGCTCAGGCACCTAGGGTTCAACCCTCAGAGTACTCTAGCCCCACAGATATGAGAGCAGACATGGTCTAGTTTTAGAATCCAAGGGAGCATTTCGGGAATCGGATTACTTCGCGAGTTATTTTAATTAGAACATACTCTCTCCCTTCAAGAACAGCCAAAAAGGGGTCGTGGTCCGAAAATTTGGGCAAAGGCGCCGCGCTCAGGCACCTAGGGTTCAACCCTCAGAGTACTCTAGCCCCACAGATATGAGAGCAGACATGGTCTAGGTTTAGAATCCAAGGGAGCATTTCGGGAATCGGATTACTTCGCGAGTTACTTTAATTAGAACATACTCTCTCCCTTCAAAAACGGCCAAAAAGGGGGCGTGGTCCGAAAATTTGGGCAAAGGCGCCGCGCTCAGGCACCTAGGGTTCAACCCTCAGAGTACTCTAGCCCCACAGATATGAGAGCAGACATGGTCTAGTTTTAGAATCCAAGGGAGCATTTCGGGAATCGGATTACTTCGCGAGTTATTTTAATTAGAACATACTCTCTCCCTTCAAGAACAGCCAAAAAGTGGTCGTGGTCCGAAAATTTGGGCAAAGGCGCCGCGCTGAGGCACCTAGGGTTCAACCCTCAGGGTACTCTAGCCCCACAGATATGAGAGCAGACATGGTCTAGTTTTAGAATCCAAGGGAGCATTTCGGGAATCGGATTACTTCGCGAGTTATTTTAATTAGAACATACTCTCTCCCTTCAAAAACAGCCAAAAAGGGGGCGTGGTCCGAAAATTTGGGCAAAGGCGCCGCGCTGAGGCACCTAGGGTTCAACCCTCAGAGTACTCTAGCCCCACAGATATGAGAGCAGACATGGTCTAGTTTTAGAATCCAAGGGAGCATTTCGGGAATCGGATTACTTCGCGAGTTACTTTAATTAGAACATGCTCTCTCCCTTCAAAAACGGCCAAAAAGGGGGCGTGGTCCGAAAATTTTGGCAAAGGCGCCGCGCTCAGGCACCTAGGGTTCAACCCTCAGAGTACTCTAGCCCCACAGATATGAGAGCAGACATGGTCTAGTTTTAGAATCCAAGGGAGCATTTCGGGAATCGGATTACTTCGCGAGTTATTTTAATTAGAACATACTCTCTCCCTTCAAAAACAGCCAAAAAGGGAGCGTGGTCCGAAAATTTGGGCAAAGGCGCCGCGCTCAGGCACCTAGGGTTCAACCCTCAGAGTACTCTAGCCCCACAGAGCAGACATGGTCTAGTTTTAGAATCCAAGGGAGCATTTCGGGAATCGGATTACTTCGCGAGTTACTTTAATTAGAACATACTCTCTCCCTTCAAAAACGGCCAAAAAGGGGGCGTGGTCCGAAAATTTGGGCAAAGGCGCCGCGCTCAGGCACCTAGGGTTCAACCCTCAGAGTACTCTAGCCCCACAGATATGAGAGCAGACATGGTCTAGGTTTAGAATCCAAGGGAGCATTTCGGGAATCGGATTACTTCGCGAGTTATTTTAATTAGAACATACTCTCTCCCTTCAAGAACAGCCAAAAAGGGGTCGTGGTCCGAAAATTTGGGCAAAGGCGCCGCGCTGAGGCACCTAGGGTTCAACCCTCAGAGTACTCTAGCCCCACAGATATGAGAGCAGACATGGTCTAGTTTTAGAATCCAAGCGAGCATTTCCGGAATCGGATTACTTCGCGAGTTATTTTAATTAGAACATACTCTCTCCCTTCAAAAACGGCCAAAAAGGGGGCGTGGTCCGAAAATTTGGGCAAAGGCGCCGCGCTCAGGCACCTAGAGTTCAACCCTCAGAGTACTCTAGCCCCACAGATATGAGAGCAGACATGGTCTAGGTTTAGAATCCAAGGGAGCATTTCGGGAATCGGATTACTTCGCGAGTTATTTTAATTAGAACATACTCTCTCCCTTCAAGAACAGCCAAAAAGGGGTCGTGGTCCGAAAATTTGGGCAAAGGCGCCGCGCTCAGGCACCTAGGGTTCAACCCTCAGAGTACTCTAGCCCCACAGATATGAGAGCAGACATGGTCTAGTTTTAGAATCCAAGGGAGCATTTCGGGAATCGGATTACTTCGCGAGTTATTTTAATTAGAACATACTCTCTCCCTTCAAGAACAGCCAAAAAGGGGGCGTGGTCCGAAAATTTGGGCAAAGGCGCCGCGCTCAGGCACCTAGGGTTCAACCCTCAGAGTACTCTAGCCCCACAGATATGAGAGCAGACATGGTCTAGTTTTAGAATCCAAGGGAGCATTTCGGGAATCGGATTACTTCGCGAGTTATTTTAATTAGAACAAACTCTCTCCCTTCAAGAACAGCCAAAAAGTGGTCGTGGTCCGAAAATTTGGGCAAAGGCGCCGCGCTGAGGCACCTAGGGTTCAACCCTCAGGGTACTCTAGCCCCACAGATATGAGAGCAGACATGGTCTAGTTTTAGAATCCAAGGGAGCATTTCGGGAATCGGATTACTTCGCGAGTTATTTTAATTAGATCATACTCTCTCCCTTCAAAAACAGCCAAAAAGGGGGCGTGGTCCGAACATTTGGGCAAAGGCGCCGCGCTGAGGCACCTAGGGTTCAACCCTCAGAGTACTCTAGCCCCACAGATATGAGAGCAGACATGGTCTAGTTTTAGAATCCAAGGGAGCATTTCGGGAATCGGATTACTTCGCGAGTTATTTTAATTAGAACATACTCTCTCCCTTCAAAAACAACCAAAAAGGGGGCGTGGTCCGAAAATTTGGGCAAAGGCGCCGCGCTCAGGCATCTAGGGTTCAACCCTCAGAGTACTCTAGCCCCACAGATATGAGAGCAGACATGGTCTAGTTTTAGAATCCAAGGGAGCATTTCGGGAATCGGATTACTTCGCGAGTTACTTTAATTAGAACATGCTCTCTCCCTTCAAAAACGGCCAAAAAGGGGACGTGGTCCGAAAATTTGGGCAAAGGCGCCGCGCTCAGGCACCTAGGGTTCAACCCTCAGAGTACTCTAGCCCCACAGATATGAGAGCAGACATGGTCTAGGTTTAGAATTCAAGGGAGCATTTCGGGAATCGGATTACTTCGCGAGTTCTTTTAATTAGAACATACTCTCTCCCTTCAAGAACAGCCAAAAAGGGGTCGTGGTCCGAAAATTTGGGCAAAGGCGCCGCGCTGAGGCACCTAGGGTTCAACCCTCAGAGTACTCTAGCCCCACAGATATGAGAGCAGACATGGTCTAGTTTTAGAATCCAAGCGAGCATTTCGGGAATCGGATTACTTCGCGAGTTTTTTTAATTAGAACATACTCTCTCCCTTCAAAAACGGCCAAAAAGGGGGCGTGGTCCGAAAATTTGGGCAAAGGCGCCGCGCTCAGGCACCTAGGGTTCAACCCTCAGAGTACTCTAGCCCCACAGATATGAGAGCAGACATGGTCTAGGTTTAGAATCCAAGGGAGCATTTCGGGAATCGGATTACTTCGCGAGTTTTTTTAATTAGAACATACTCTCTCCCTTCAAGAACAGCCAAAAAGGGGTCGTGGTCCGAAAATTTGGGCAAAGGCGCCGCGCTCAGGCACCTAGGGCTCTACCCTCAGAGTACTCTAGCCCCACAGATATGAGAGCAGACATGGTCTAGGTTTAGAATCCAAGGGAGCATTTCGGGAATCGGATTACTTCGCGAGTTATTTTAATTAGAACATACTCTCTCCCTTCATGAACAGCCAAAAAGGGGGCGTGGTCCGAAAATTTGGGCAAAGGCGCCGCGCTCAGGCACCTAGGGTTCAACCCTCAGAGTACTCTAGCCCCACAGATATGAGAGCAGACATGGTCTAGTTTTAGAATCCAAGGGAGCATTTCGGGAATCGGATTACTTCGCGAGTTATTTTAATTAGAACATACTCTCTCCCTTCAAGAACAGCCAAAAAGGGGTCGTGGTCCGAAAATTTTGGCAAAGGCGCCGCGCTGAGGCACCTAGGGTTCAACCCTCAGAGTACTCTAGCCCCACAGATATGAGAGCAGACATGGTCTAGTTTTAGAATCCAAGGGAGCATTTCGGGAATCGGATTACTTCGCGAGTTATTTTAATTAGAACATACTCTCTCCCTTCAAAAACAGCCAAAAAGGGGGCGTGGTCCGAAAATATGGGCAAAGGCGCCGCGCTGAGGCACCTAGGGTTCAACACTCAGAGTACTCTAGCCCCACAGATATGAGAGCAGACATGGTCTAGGTTTAGAATCCAAGGGAGCATTTCGGGAATCGGATTACTTCGCGAGTTACTTTAATTAGAACATACTCTCTCCCTTCAAAAACGGCCAAAAAGGGGGCGTGGTCCGAAAATTTGGGCAAAGGCGCCGCGCTCAGGCACCTAGGGTTCAACCCTCAGAGTACTCTAGCCCCACAGATATGAGAGCAGACATGGTCTAGTTTTAGAATCCAAGGGAGCATTTCGGGAATCGGATTACTTCGCGAGTTACTTTAATTAGAACATACTCTCTCCCTTCAAAAACGGCCAAAAAGGGGGCGTGGTCCGAAAATTTGGGCAAAGGCGCCGCGCTCAGGCACCTAGGGTTCAACACTCAGAGTACTCTAGCCCCACAGATATGAGAGCAGACATGGTCTAGGTTTAGAATCGAAGGGAGCATTTCGGGAATCGGATTACTTCGCGAGTTACTTTAATTAGAACATACTCTCTCCCTTCAAAAACAGCCAAAAAGGGGGCGTGGTCCGAAAATATGGGCAAAGGCGCCGCGCTGAGGCACCTAGGGTTCAACCATCAGAGTACTCTAGCCCCACAGATATGAGAGCAGACATGGTCTAGTTTTAGAATCCAAGGGAGCATTTCGGGAATCGGATTACTTCGCGAGTTATTTTAATCAGAACATACTCTCTCCCTTCAAAAACAGCCAAAAAGGGGGCGTGGTCCGAACATTTGGGCAAAGGCGCCGCTCTCAGGCACCTAGGGTTCAACCCTCAGAGTACTCTAGCCCCACAGATATGAGAGCAGACATGGTCTAGTTTTAGAATCCAAGGGAGCATTTCGGGAATCGGATTACTTCGCGAGTTACTTTAATTAGAACATACTCTCTCCCTTCAAAAACGGCCAAAAAGGGGGCGTGGTCCGAAAATTTGGGCAAAGGCGCCGCGCTCAGGCACCTAGGGTTCAACCCTCAGAGTACTCTAGCCCCACAGATATGAGAGCAGACATGGTCTAGTTTTAGAATCCAAGGGAGCATTTCGGGGATCGGATTACTTCGCGAGTTACTTTAATTAGAACATACTCTCTCCCTTCAAAAACAGCCAAAAAGGGGGCGTGGTCCGAAAATTTGGGCAAAGGCGCCGCGCTCAGGCACCTAGGGCTCAACCCTCAGAGTACTCTAGCCCCACAGATATGAGAGCAGACATGGTCTAGTTTTAGAATCCAAGGGAGCATTTCGGGAATCGGATTACTTCGCGAGTTACTTTAATTAGAACATACTCTCTCCCTTCAAAAACGGCCAAAAAGGGGGCGTGGTCCGAAAATTTGGGCAAAGGCGCCGCGCTCAGGCACCTAGGGTTCAACCCTCAGAGTACTCTAGCCCCACAGATATGAGAGCAGACATGGTCTAGGTTTAGAATCCAAGGGAGCATTTCGGGAATCGGATTACTTCGCGAGTTATTTTAATTAGAACATACTCTCTCCCTTCAAGAACAGCCAAAAAGGGGTCGTGGTCCGAAAATTTGGGCAAAGGCGCCGCGCTGAGGCACCCAGGGTTCAACCCTCAGAGTACTCTAGCCCCACAGATATGAGAGCAGACATGGTCTAGTTTTAGAATCCAAGGGAGCATTTCCGGAATCGGATTACTTCGCGAGTTATTTTAATTAGAACATACTCTCTCCCTTCAAAAACGGCCAAAAAGGGGGCGTGGTCCGAAAATTTGGGCAAAGGCGCCGCGCTCAGGCACCTAGGGTTCAACCCTCAGAGTACTCTAGCCCCACAGATATGAGAGCAGACATGGTCTAGGTTTAGAATCCAAGGGAGCATTTCGGGAATCGGATTACTTCGCGAGTTATTTTAATTAGAACATACTCTCTCCCTTCAAGAACAGCCAAAAAGGGGTCGTGGTCCGAAAATTTGGGCAAAGGCGCCGCGCTCAGGCACCTAGGGTTCAACCCTCAGAGTACTCTAGCCCCACAGATATGAGAGCAGACATGGTCTAGTTTTAGAATCCAAGGGAGCATTTCGGGAATCGGATTACTTCGCGAGTTATTTTAATTAGAACATACTCTCTCCCTTCAAGAACAGCCAAAAAGGGGGCGTGGTCCGAAAATTTGGGCAAAGGCGCCGCGCTCAGGCACCTAGGGTTCAACCCTCACAGTACTCTACCCCCACAGATATGAGAGCAGACATGGTCTAGTTTTAGAATCCAAGGGAGCATTTCGGGAATCGGATTACTTCGCGAGTTATTTTAATTAGAACATACTCTCTCCCTTCAAAAACAGCCAAAAAGGGAGCGTGGTCCGAAAATTTGGGCAAAGGCGCCGCGCTCAGGCACCTAGGGTTCAACCCTCAGAGTACTCTAGCCCCACAGAGCAGACATGGTCTAGTTTTAGAATCCAAGGGAGCATTTCGGGAATCGGATTACTTCGCGAGTTACTTTAATTAGAACATACTCTCTCCCTTCAAAAACGGCCAAAAAGGGGGCGTGGTCCGAAAATTTGGGCAAAGGCGCCGCGCTCAGGCACCTAGGGTTCAACCCTCAGAGTACTCTAGCCCCACAGATATGAGAGCAGACATGGTCTAGGTTTAGAATCCAAGGGAGCATTTCGGGAATCGGATTACTTCGCGAGTTATTTTAATTAGAACATACTCTCTCCCTTCAAGAACAGCCAAAAAGGGGTCGTGGTCCGAAAATTTGGGCAAAGGCGCCGCGCTGAGGCACCTAGGGTTCAACCCTCAGAGTACTCTAGCCCCACAGATATGAGAGCAGACATGGTCTAGTTTTAGAATCCAAGCGAGCATTTCCGGAATCGGATTACTTCGCGAGTTATTTTAATTAGAACATACTCTCTCCCTTCAAAAACGGCCAAAAAGGGGGCGTGGTCCGAAAATTTGGGCAAAGGCGCCGCGCTCAGGCACCTAGAGTTCAACCCTCAGAGTACTCTAGCCCCACAGATATGAGAGCAGACATGGTCTAGGTTTAGAATCCAAGGGAGCATTTCGGGAATCGGATTACTTCGCGAGTTATTTTAATTAGAACATACTCTCTCCCTTCAAGAACAGCCAAAAAGGGGTCGTGGTCCGAAAATTTGGGCAAAGGCGCCGCGCTCAGGCACCTAGGGTTCAACCCTCAGAGTACTCTAGCCCCACAGATATGAGAGCAGACATGGTCTAGTTTTAGAATCCAAGGGAGCATTTCGGGAATCGGATTACTTCGCGAGTTATTTTAATTAGAACATACTCTCTCCCTTCAAGAACAGCCAAAAAGGGGGCGTGGTCCGAAAATTTGGGCAAAGGCGCCGCGCTCAGGCACCTAGGGTTCAACCCTCAGAGTACTCTAGCCCCACAGATATGAGAGCAGACATGGTCTAGTTTTAGAATCCAAGGGAGCATTTCGGGAATCGGATTACTTCGCGAGTTATTTTAATTAGAACAAACTCTCTCCCTTCAAGAACAGCCAAAAAGTGGTCGTGGTCCGAAAATTTGGGCAAAGGCGCCGCGCTGAGGCACCTAGGGTTCAACCCTCAGGGTACTCTAGCCCCACAGATATGAGAGCAGACATGGTCTAGTTTTAGAATCCAAGGGAGCATTTCGGGAATCGGATTACTTCGCGAGTTATTTTAATTAGATCATACTCTCTCCCTTCAAAAACAGCCAAAAAGGGGGCGTGGTCCGAACATTTGGGCAAAGGCGCCGCGCTGAGGCACCTAGGGTTCAACCCTCAGAGTACTCTAGCCCCACAGATATGAGAGCAGACATGGTCTAGTTTTAGAATCCAAGGGAGCATTTCGGGAATCGGATTACTTCGCGAGTTATTTTAATTAGAACATACTCTCTCCCTTCAAAAACAACCAAAAAGGGGGCGTGGTCCGAAAATTTGGGCAAAGGCGCCGCGCTCAGGCATCTAGGGTTCAACCCTCAGAGTACTCTAGCCCCACAGATATGAGAGCAGACATGGTCTAGTTTTAGAATCCAAGGGAGCATTTCGGGAATCGGATTACTTCGCGAGTTACTTTAATTAGAACATGCTCTCTCCCTTCAAAAACGGCCAAAAAGGGGACGTGGTCCGAAAATTTGGGCAAAGGCGCCGCGCTCAGGCACCTAGGGTTCAACCCTCAGAGTACTCTAGCCCCACAGATATGAGAGCAGACATGGTCTAGGTTTAGAATTCAAGGGAGCATTTCGGGAATCGGATTACTTCGCGAGTTCTTTTAATTAGAACATACTCTCTCCCTTCAAGAACAGCCAAAAAGGGGTCGTGGTCCGAAAATTTGGGCAAAGGCGCCGCGCTGAGGCACCTAGGGTTCAACCCTCAGAGTACTCTAGCCCCACAGATATGAGAGCAGACATGGTCTAGTTTTAGAATCCAAGCGAGCATTTCGGGAATCGGATTACTTCGCGAGTTTTTTTAATTAGAACATACTCTCTCCCTTCAAAAACGGCCAAAAAGGGGGCGTGGTCCGAAAATTTGGGCAAAGGCGCCGCGCTCAGGCACCTAGGGTTCAACCCTCAGAGTACTCTAGCCCCACAGATATGAGAGCAGACATGGTCTAGGTTTAGAATCCAAGGGAGCATTTCGGGAATCGGATTACTTCGCGAGTTTTTTTAATTAGAACATACTCTCTCCCTTCAAGAACAGCCAAAAAGGGGTCGTGGTCCGAAAATTTGGGCAAAGGCGCCGCGCTCAGGCACCTAGGGCTCTACCCTCAGAGTACTCTAGCCCCACAGATATGAGAGCAGACATGGTCTAGTTTTAGAATCCAAGGGAGCATTTCGGGAATCGGATTACTTCGCGAGTTACTTTAATTAGAACATACTCTCTCCCTTCAAAAACGGCCAAAAAGGGGGCGTGGTCCGAAAATTTGGGCAAAGGCGCCGCGCTCAGGCACCTAGGGTTCAACCCTCAGAGTACTCTAGCCCCACAGATATGAGAGCAGACATGGTCTAGTTTTAGAATCCAAGGGAGCATTTCGGGGATCGGATTACTTCGCGAGTTACTTTAATTAGAACATACTCTCTCCCTTCAAAAACAGCCAAAAAGGGGGCGTGGTCCGAAAATTTGGGCAAAGGCGCCGCGCTCAGGCACCTAGGGCTCAACCCTCAGAGTACTCTAGCCCCACAGATATGAGAGCAGACATGGTCTAGTTTTAGAATCCAAGGGAGCATTTCGGGAATCGGATTACTTCGCGAGTTACTTTAATTAGAACATACTCTCTCCCTTCAAAAACGGCCAAAAAGGGGGCGTGGTCCGAAAATTTGGGCAAAGGCGCCGCGCTCAGGCACCTAGGGTTCAACCCTCAGAGTACTCTAGCCCCACAGATATGAGAGCAGACATGGTCTAGGTTTAGAATCCAAGGGAGCATTTCGGGAATCGGATTACTTCGCGAGTTATTTTAATTAGAACATACTCTCTCCCTTCAAGAACAGCCAAAAAGGGGTCGTGGTCCGAAAATTTGGGCAAAGGCGCCGCGCTGAGGCACCCAGGGTTCAACCCTCAGAGTACTCTAGCCCCACAGATATGAGAGCAGACATGGTCTAGTTTTAGAATCCAAGGGAGCATTTCCGGAATCGGATTACTTCGCGAGTTATTTTAATTAGAACATACTCTCTCCCTTCAAAAACGGCCAAAAAGGGGGCGTGGTCCGAAAATTTGGGCAAAGGCGCCGCGCTCAGGCACCTAGGGTTCAACCCTCAGAGTACTCTAGCCCCACAGATATGAGAGCAGACATGGTCTAGGTTTAGAATCCAAGGGAGCATTTCGGGAATCGGATTACTTCGCGAGTTATTTTAATTAGAACATACTCTCTCCCTTCAAGAACAGCCAAAAAGGGGTCGTGGTCCGAAAATTTGGGCAAAGGCGCCGCGCTCAGGCACCTAGGGTTCAACCCTCAGAGTACTCTAGCCCCACAGATATGAGAGCAGACATGGTCTAGTTTTAGAATCCAAGGGAGCATTTCGGGAATCGGATTACTTCGCGAGTTATTTTAATTAGAACATACTCTCTCCCTTCAAGAACAGCCAAAAAGGGGGCGTGGTCCGAAAATTTTGGCAAAGGCGCCGCGCTCAGGCACCTAGGGTTCAACCCTCAGAGTACTCTAGCCCCACAGATATGAGAGCAGACATGGTCTAGTTTTAGAATCCAAGGGAGCATTTCGGGAATCGGATTACTTCGCGAGTTATTTTAATTAGAACATACTCTCTCCCTTCAAAAACAGCCAAAAAGGGAGCGTGGTCCGAAAATTTGGGCAAAGGCGCCGCGCTCAGGCACCTAGGGTTCAACCCTCAGAGTACTCTAGCCCCACAGAGCAGACATGGTCTAGTTTTAGAATCCAAGGGAGCATTTCGGGAATCGGATTACTTCGCGAGTTACTTTAATTAGAACATACTCTCTCCCTTCAAAAACGGCCAAAAAGGGGGCGTGGTCCGAAAATTTGGGCAAAGGCGCCGCGCTCAGGCACCTAGGGTTCAACCCTCAGAGTACTCTAGCCCCACAGATATGAGAGCAGACATGGTCTAGGTTTAGAATCCAAGGGAGCATTTCGGGAATCGGATTACTTCGCGAGTTATTTTAATTAGAACATACTCTCTCCCTTCAAGAACAGCCAAAAAGGGGTCGTGGTCCGAAAATTTGGGCAAAGGCGCCGCGCTGAGGCACCTAGGGTTCAACCCTCAGAGTACTCTAGCCCCACAGATATGAGAGCAGACATGGTCTAGTTTTAGAATCCAAGCGAGCATTTCCGGAATCGGATTACTTCGCGAGTTATTTTAATTAGAACATACTCTCTCCCTTCAAAAACGGCCAAAAAGGGGGCGTGGTCCGAAAATTTGGGCAAAGGCGCCGCGCTCAGGCACCTAGAGTTCAACCCTCAGAGTACTCTAGCCCCACAGATATGAGAGCAGACATGGTCTAGGTTTAGAATCCAAGGGAGCATTTCGGGAATCGGATTACTTCGCGAGTTATTTTAATTAGAACATACTCTCTCCCTTCAAGAACAGCCAAAAAGGGGTCGTGGTCCGAAAATTTGGGCAAAGGCGCCGCGCTCAGGCACCTAGGGTTCAACCCTCAGAGTACTCTAGCCCCACAGATATGAGAGCAGACATGGTCTAGTTTTAGAATCCAAGGGAGCATTTCGGGAATCGGATTACTTCGCGAGTTATTTTAATTAGAACATACTCTCTCCCTTCAAGAACAGCCAAAAAGGGGGCGTGGTCCGAAAATTTGGGCAAAGGCGCCGCGCTCAGGCACCTAGGGTTCAACCCTCAGAGTACTCTAGCCCCACAGATATGAGAGCAGACATGGTCTAGTTTTAGAATCCAAGGGAGCATTTCGGGAATCGGATTACTTCGCGAGTTATTTTAATTAGAACAAACTCTCTCCCTTCAAGAACAGCCAAAAAGTGGTCGTGGTCCGAAAATTTGGGCAAAGGCGCCGCGCTGAGGCACCTAGGGTTCAACCCTCAGGGTACTCTAGCCCCACAGATATGAGAGCAGACATGGTCTAGTTTTAGAATCCAAGGGAGCATTTCGGGAATCGGATTACTTCGCGAGTTATTTTAATTAGATCATACTCTCTCCCTTCAAAAACAGCCAAAAAGGGGGCGTGGTCCGAACATTTGGGCAAAGGCGCCGCGCTGAGGCACCTAGGGTTCAACCCTCAGAGTACTCTAGCCCCACAGATATGAGAGCAGACATGGTCTAGTTTTAGAATCCAAGGGAGCATTTCGGGAATCGGATTACTTCGCGAGTTATTTTAATTAGAACATACTCTCTCCCTTCAAAAACAACCAAAAAGGGGGCGTGGTCCGAAAATTTGGGCAAAGGCGCCGCGCTCAGGCATCTAGGGTTCAACCCTCAGAGTACTCTAGCCCCACAGATATGAGAGCAGACATGGTCTAGTTTTAGAATCCAAGGGAGCATTTCGGGAATCGGATTACTTCGCGAGTTACTTTAATTAGAACATGCTCTCTCCCTTCAAAAACGGCCAAAAAGGGGACGTGGTCCGAAAATTTGGGCAAAGGCGCCGCGCTCAGGCACCTAGGGTTCAACCCTCAGAGTACTCTAGCCCCACAGATATGAGAGCAGACATGGTCTAGGTTTAGAATTCAAGGGAGCATTTCGGGAATCGGATTACTTCGCGAGTTCTTTTAATTAGAACATACTCTCTCCCTTCAAGAACAGCCAAAAAGGGGTCGTGGTCCGAAAATTTGGGCAAAGGCGCCGCGCTGAGGCACCTAGGGTTCAACCCTCAGAGTACTCTAGCCCCACAGATATGAGAGCAGACATGGTCTAGTTTTAGAATCCAAGCGAGCATTTCGGGAATCGGATTACTTCGCGAGTTTTTTTAATTAGAACATACTCTCTCCCTTCAAAAACGGCCAAAAAGGGGGCGTGGTCCGAAAATTTGGGCAAAGGCGCCGCGCTCAGGCACCTAGGGTTCAACCCTCAGAGTACTCTAGCCCCACAGATATGAGAGCAGACATGGTCTAGGTTTAGAATCCAAGGGAGCATTTCGGGAATCGGATTACTTCGCGAGTTTTTTTAATTAGAACATACTCTCTCCCTTCAAGAACAGCCAAAAAGGGGTCGTGGTCCGAAAATTTGGGCAAAGGCGCCGCGCTCAGGCACCTAGGGCTCTACCCTCAGAGTACTCTAGCCCCACAGATATGAGAGCAGACATGGTCTAGGTTTAGAATCCAAGGGAGCATTTCGGGAATCGGATTACTTCGCGAGTTATTTTAATTAGAACATACTCTCTCCCTTCATGAACAGCCAAAAAGGGGGCGTGGTCCGAAAATTTGGGCAAAGGCGCCGCGCTCAGGCACCTAGGGTTCAACCCTCAGAGTACTCTAGCCCCACAGATATGAGAGCAGACATGGTCTAGTTTTAGAATCCAAGGGAGCATTTCGGGAATCGGATTACTTCGCGAGTTATTTTAATTAGAACATACTCTCTCCCTTCAAGAACAGCCAAAAAGGGGTCGTGGTCCGAAAATTTTGGCAAAGGCGCCGCGCTGAGGCACCTAGGGTTCAACCCTCAGAGTACTCTAGCCCCACAGATATGAGAGCAGACATGGTCTAGTTTTAGAATCCAAGGGAGCATTTCGGGAATCGGATTACTTCGCGAGTTATTTTAATTAGAACATACTCTCTCCCTTCAAAAACAGCCAAAAAGGGGGCGTGGTCCGAAAATATGGGCAAAGGCGCCGCGCTGAGGCACCTAGGGTTCAACACTCAGAGTACTCTAGCCCCACAGATATGAGAGCAGACATGGTCTAGGTTTAGAATCCAAGGGAGCATTTCGGGAATCGGATTACTTCGCGAGTTACTTTAATTAGAACATACTCTCTCCCTTCAAAAACGGCCAAAAAGGGGGCGTGGTCCGAAAATTTGGGCAAAGGCGCCGCGCTCAGGCACCTAGGGTTCAACCCTCAGAGTACTCTAGCCCCACAGATATGAGAGCAGACATGGTCTAGTTTTAGAATCCAAGGGAGCATTTCGGGAATCGGATTACTTCGCGAGTTACTTTAATTAGAACATACTCTCTCCCTTCAAAAACGGCCAAAAAGGGGGCGTGGTCCGAAAATTTGGGCAAAGGCGCCGCGCTCAGGCACCTAGGGTTCAACACTCAGAGTACTCTAGCCCCACAGATATGAGAGCAGACATGGTCTAGGTTTAGAATCGAAGGGAGCATTTCGGGAATCGGATTACTTCGCGAGTTACTTTAATTAGAACATACTCTCTCCCTTCAAAAACAGCCAAAAAGGGGGCGTGGTCCGAAAATATGGGCAAAGGCGCCGCGCTGAGGCACCTAGGGTTCAACCATCAGAGTACTCTAGCCCCACAGATATGAGAGCAGACATGGTCTAGTTTTAGAATCCAAGGGAGCATTTCGGGAATCGGATTACTTCGCGAGTTATTTTAATCAGAACATACTCTCTCCCTTCAAAAACAGCCAAAAAGGGGGCGTGGTCCGAACATTTGGGCAAAGGCGCCGCTCTCAGGCACCTAGGGTTCAACCCTCAGAGTACTCTAGCCCCACAGATATGAGAGCAGACATGGTCTAGTTTTAGAATCCAAGGGAGCATTTCGGGAATCGGATTACTTCGCGAGTTACTTTAATTAGAACATACTCTCTCCCTTCAAAAACGGCCAAAAAGGGGGCGTGGTCCGAAAATTTGGGCAAAGGCGCCGCGCTCAGGCACCTAGGGTTCAACCCTCAGAGTACTCTAGCCCCACAGATATGAGAGCAGACATGGTCTAGTTTTAGAATCCAAGGGAGCATTTCGGGGATCGGATTACTTCGCGAGTTACTTTAATTAGAACATACTCTCTCCCTTCAAAAACAGCCAAAAAGGGGGCGTGGTCCGAAAATTTGGGCAAAGGCGCCGCGCTCAGGCACCTAGGGCTCAACCCTCAGAGTACTCTAGCCCCACAGATATGAGAGCAGACATGGTCTAGTTTTAGAATCCAAGGGAGCATTTCGGGAATCGGATTACTTCGCGAGTTACTTTAATTAGAACATACTCTCTCCCTTCAAAAACGGCCAAAAAGGGGGCGTGGTCCGAAAATTTGGGCAAAGGCGCCGCGCTCAGGCACCTAGGGTTCAACCCTCAGAGTACTCTAGCCCCACAGATATGAGAGCAGACATGGTCTAGGTTTAGAATCCAAGGGAGCATTTCGGGAATCGGATTACTTCGCGAGTTATTTTAATTAGAACATACTCTCTCCCTTCAAGAACAGCCAAAAAGGGGTCGTGGTCCGAAAATTTGGGCAAAGGCGCCGCGCTGAGGCACCCAGGGTTCAACCCTCAGAGTACTCTAGCCCCACAGATATGAGAGCAGACATGGTCTAGTTTTAGAATCCAAGGGAGCATTTCCGGAATCGGATTACTTCGCGAGTTATTTTAATTAGAACATACTCTCTCCCTTCAAAAACGGCCAAAAAGGGGGCGTGGTCCGAAAATTTGGGCAAAGGCGCCGCGCTCAGGCACCTAGGGTTCAACCCTCAGAGTACTCTAGCCCCACAGATATGAGAGCAGACATGGTCTAGGTTTAGAATCCAAGGGAGCATTTCGGGAATCGGATTACTTCGCGAGTTATTTTAATTAGAACATACTCTCTCCCTTCAAGAACAGCCAAAAAGGGGTCGTGGTCCGAAAATTTGGGCAAAGGCGCCGCGCTCAGGCACCTAGGGTTCAACCCTCAGAGTACTCTAGCCCCACAGATATGAGAGCAGACATGGTCTAGTTTTAGAATCCAAGGGAGCATTTCGGGAATCGGATTACTTCGCGAGTTATTTTAATTAGAACATACTCTCTCCCCTCAAGAACAGCCAAAAAGGGGGCGTGGTCCGAAAATTTGGGCAAAGGCGCCGCGCTCAGGCACCTAGGGTTCAACCCTCACAGTACTCTACCCCCACAGATATGAGAGCAGACATGGTCTAGGTTTAGAATCCAAGGGAGCATTTCGGGAATCGGATTACTTCGCGAGTTACTTTAATTAGAACATACTCTCTCCCTTCAAAAACGGCCAAAAAGGGGGCGTGGTCCGAAAATTTGGGCAAAGGCGCCGCGCTCAGGCACCTAGGGTTCAACCCTCAGAGTACTCTAGCCCCACAGATATGAGAGCAGACATGGTCTAGTTTTAGAATCCAAGGGAGCATTTCGGGAATCGGATTACTTCGCGAGTTATTTTAATTAGAACATACTCTCTCCCTTCAAGAACAGCCAAAAAGTGGTCGTGGTCCGAAAATTTGGGCAAAGGCGCCGCGCTGAGGCACCTAGGGTTCAACCCTCAGGGTACTCTAGCCCCACAGATATGAGAGCAGACATGGTCTAGTTTTAGAATCCAAGGGAGCATTTCGGGAATCGGATTACTTCGCGAGTTATTTTAATTAGAACATACTCTCTCCCTTCAAAAACAGCCAAAAAGGGGGCGTGGTCCGAAAATTTGGGCAAAGGCGCCGCGCTGAGGCACCTAGGGTTCAACCCTCAGAGTACTCTAGCCCCACAGATATGAGAGCAGACATGGTCTAGTTTTAGAATCCAAGGGAGCATTTCGGGAATCGGATTACTTCGCGAGTTACTTTAATTAGAACATGCTCTCTCCCTTCAAAAACGGCCAAAAAGGGGGCGTGGTCCGAAAATTTTGGCAAAGGCGCCGCGCTCAGGCACCTAGGGTTCAACCCTCAGAGTACTCTAGCCCCACAGATATGAGAGCAGACATGGTCTAGTTTTAGAATCCAAGGGAGCATTTCGGGAATCGGATTACTTCGCGAGTTATTTTAATTAGAACATACTCTCTCCCTTCAAAAACAGCCAAAAAGGGAGCGTGGTCCGAAAATTTGGGCAAAGGCGCCGCGCTCAGGCACCTAGGGTTCAACCCTCAGAGTACTCTAGCCCCACAGAGCAGACATGGTCTAGTTTTAGAATCCAAGGGAGCATTTCGGGAATCGGATTACTTCGCGAGTTACTTTAATTAGAACATACTCTCTCCCTTCAAAAACGGCCAAAAAGGGGGCGTGGTCCGAAAATTTGGGCAAAGGCGCCGCGCTCAGGCACCTAGGGTTCAACCCTCAGAGTACTCTAGCCCCACAGATATGAGAGCAGACATGATCTAGGTTTAGAATCCAAGGGAGCATTTCGGGAATCGGATTACTTCGCGAGTTATTTTAATTAGAACATACTCTCTCCCTTCAAGAACAGCCAAAAAGGGGTCGTGGTCCGAAAATTTGGGCAAAGGCGCCGCGCTGAGGCACCTAGGGTTCAACCCTCAGAGTACTCTAGCCCCACAGATATGAGAGCAGACATGGTCTAGTTTTAGAATCCAAGCGAGCATTTCCGGAATCGGATTACTTCGCGAGTTATTTTAATTAGAACATACTCTCTCCCTTCAAAAACGGCCAAAAAGGGGGCGTGGTCCGAAAATTTGGGCAAAGGCGCCGCGCTCAGGCACCTAGGGTTCAACCCTCAGAGTACTCTAGCCCCACAGATATGAGAGCAGACATGGTCTAGGTTTAGAATCCAAGGGAGCATTTCGGGAATCGGATTACTTCGCGAGTTATTTTAATTAGAACATACTCTCTCCCTTCAAGAACAGCCAAAAAGGGGTCGTGGTCCGAAAATTTGGGCAAAGGCGCCGCGCTCAGGCACCTAGGGTTCAACCCTCAGAGTACTCTAGCCCCACAGATATGAGAGCAGACATGGTCTAGTTTTAGAATCCAAGGGAGCATTTCGGGAATCGGATTACTTCGCGAGTTATTTTAATTAGAACATACTCTCTCCCTTCAAGAACAGCCAAAAAGGGGGCGTGGTCCGAAAATTTGGGCAAAGGCGCCGCGCTCAGGCACCTAGGGTTCAACCCTCAGAGTACTCTAGCCCCACAGATATGAGAGCAGACATGGTCTAGTTTTAGAATCCAAGGGAGCATTTCGGGAATCGGATTACTTCGCGAGTTATTTTAATTAGAACAAACTCTCTCCCTTCAAGAACAGCCAAAAAGTGGTCGTGGTCCGAAAATTTGGGCAAAGGCGCCGCGCTGAGGCACCTAGGGTTCAACCCTCAGGGTACTCTAGCCCCACAGATATGAGAGCAGACATGGTCTAGTTTTAGAATCCAAGGGAGCATTTCGGGAATCGGATTACTTCGCGAGTTATTTTAATTAGATCATACTCTCTCCCTTCAAAAACAGCCAAAAAGGGGGCGTGGTCCGAACATTTGGGCAAAGGCGCCGCGCTGAGGCACCTAGGGTTCAACCCTCAGAGTACTCTAGCCCCACAGATATGAGAGCAGACATGGTCTAGTTTTAGAATCCAAGGGAGCATTTCGGGAATCGGATTACTTCGCGAGTTATTTTAATTAGAACATACTCTCTCCCTTCAAAAACAACCAAAAAGGGGGCGTGGTCCGAAAATTTGGGCAAAGGCGCCGCGCTCAGGCACCTAGAGTTCAACCCTCAGAGTACTCTAGCCCCACAGATATGAGAGCAGACATGGTCTAGGTTTAGAATCCAAGGGAGCATTTCGGGAATCGGATTACTTCGCGAGTTATTTTAATTAGAACATACTCTCTCCCTTCAAGAACAGCCAAAAAGGGGTCGTGGTCCGAAAATTTGGGCAAAGGCGCCGCGCTCAGGCACCTAGGGTTCAACCCTCAGAGTACTCTAGCCCCACAGATATGAGAGCAGACATGGTCTAGTTTTAGAATCCAAGGGAGCATTTCGGGAATCGGATTACTTCGCGAGTTATTTTAATTAGAACATACTCTCTCCCTTCAAGAACAGCCAAAAAGGGGGCGTGGTCCGAAAATTTGGGCAAAGGCGCCGCGCTCAGGCACCTAGGGTTCAACCCTCAGAGTACTCTAGCCCCACAGATATGAGAGCAGACATGGTCTAGTTTTAGAATCCAAGGGAGCATTTCGGGAATCGGATTACTTCGCGAGTTATTTTAATTAGAACAAACTCTCTCCCTTCAAGAACAGCCAAAAAGTGGTCGTGGTCCGAAAATTTGGGCAAAGGCGCCGCGCTGAGGCACCTAGGGTTCAACCCTCAGGGTACTCTAGCCCCACAGATATGAGAGCAGACATGGTCTAGTTTTAGAATCCAAGGGAGCATTTCGGGAATCGGATTACTTCGCGAGTTATTTTAATTAGATCATACTCTCTCCCTTCAAAAACAGCCAAAAAGGGGGCGTGGTCCGAACATTTGGGCAAAGGCGCCGCGCTGAGGCACCTAGGGTTCAACCCTCAGAG
Organism: Ixodes scapularis; assembly: GCF_016920785.2. Classification (NCBI taxonomy): domain Eukaryota; kingdom Metazoa; phylum Arthropoda; class Arachnida; order Ixodida; family Ixodidae; genus Ixodes; species Ixodes scapularis. Next base: position 63,430 of record NW_024610323.1, on the reverse strand, counting down.
TACTCTAGCCCCACAGATATGAGAGCAGACATGGTCTAGTTTTAGAATCCAAGGGAGCATTTCGGGAATCGGATTACTTCGCGAGTTATTTTAATTAGAACATACTCTCTCCCTTCAAAAACAACCAAAAAGGGGGCGTGGTCCGAAAATTTGGGCAAAGGCGCCGCGCTCAGGCATCTAGGGTTCAACCCTCAGAGTACTCTAGCCCCACAGATATGAGAGCAGACATGGTCTAGTTTTAGAATCCAAGGGAGCATTTCGGGAATCGGATTACTTCGCGAGTTACTTTAATTAGAACATGCTCTCTCCCTTCAAAAACGGCCAAAAAGGGGACGTGGTCCGAAAATTTGGGCAAAGGCGCCGCGCTCAGGCACCTAGGGTTCAACCCTCAGAGTACTCTAGCCCCACAGATATGAGAGCAGACATGGTCTAGGTTTAGAATTCAAGGGAGCATTTCGGGAATCGGATTACTTCGCGAGTTCTTTTAATTAGAACATACTCTCTCCCTTCAAGAACAGCCAAAAAGGGGTCGTGGTCCGAAAATATGGGCAAAGGCGCCGCGCTGAGGCACCTAGGGTTCAACCCTCAGAGTACTCTAGCCCCACAGATATGAGAGCAGACATGGTCTAGTTTTAGAATCCAAGCGAGCATTTCGGGAATCGGATTACTTCGCGAGTTTTTTTAATTAGAACATACTCTCTCCCTTCAAAAACGGCCAAAAAGGGGGCGTGGTCCGAAAATTTGGGCAAAGGCGCCGCGCTCAGGCACCTAGGGTTCAACCCTCAGAGTACTCTAGCCCCACAGATATGAGAGCAGACATGGTCTAGGTTTAGAATCCAAGGGAGCATTTCGGGAATCGGATTACTTCGCGAGTTTTTTTAATTAGAACATACTCTCTCCCTTCAAGAACAGCCAAAAAGGGGTCGTGGTCCGAAAATTTGGGCAAAGGCGCCGCGCTCAGGCACCTAGGGCTCAACCCTCAGAGTACTCTAGCCCCACAGATATGAGAGCAGACATGGTCTAGGTTTAGAATCCAAGGGAGCATTTCGGGAATCGGATTACTTCGCGAGTTATTTTAATTAGAACATACTCTCTCCCTTCATGAACAGCCAAAAAGGGGGCGTGGTCCGAAAATTTGGGCAAAGGCGCCGCGCTCAGGCACCTAGGGTTCAACCCTCAGAGTACTCTAGCCCCACAGATATGAGAGCAGACATGGTCTAGTTTTAGAATCCAAGGGAGCATTTCGGGAATCGGATTACTTCGCGAGTTATTTTAATTAGAACATACTCTCTCCCTTCAAGAACAGCCAAAAAGGGGTCGTGGTCCGAAAATTTTGGCAAAGGCGCCGCGCTGAGGCACCTAGGGTTCAACCCTCAGAGTACTCTAGCCCCACAGATATGAGAGCAGACATGGTCTAGTTTTAGAATCCAAGGGAGCATTTCGGGAATCGGATTACTTCGCGAGTTATTTTAATTAGAACATACTCTCTCCCTTCAAAAACAGCCAAAAAGGGGGCGTGGTCCGAAAATATGGGCAAAGGCGCCGCGCTGAGGCACCTAGGGTTCAACACTCAGAGTACTCTAGCCCCACAGATATGAGAGCAGACATGGTCTAGGTTTAGAATCCAAGGGAGCATTTCGGGAATCGGATTACTTCGCGAGTTACTTTAATTAGAACATACTCTCTCCCTTCAAAAACGGCCAAAAAGGGGGCGTGGTCCGAAAATTTGGGCAAAGGCGCCGCGCTCAGGCACCTAGGGTTCAACCCTCAGAGTACTCTAGCCCCACAGATATGAGAGCAGACATGGTCTAGTTTTAGAATCCAAGGGAGCATTTCGGGAATCGGATTACTTCGCGAGTTACTTTAATTAGAACATACTCTCTCCCTTCAAAAACGGCCAAAAAGGGGGCGTGGTCCGAAAATTTGGGCAAAGGCGCCGCGCTGAGGCACCTAGGGTTCAACCCTTAGAGTACTCTAGCCCCACAGATATGAGAGCAGACATGGTCTAGTTTTAGAATCCAAGGGAGCATTTCGGGAATCGGATTACTTCGCGAGTTATTTTAATTAGAACATACTCTCTCCCTTCAAAAACAGCCAAAAAGGGGGCGTGGTCCGAAAATATGGGCAAAGGCGCCGCGCTGAGGCACCTAGGGTTCAACACTCAGAGTACTCTAGCCCCACAGATATGAGAGCAGACATGGTCTAGGTTTAGAATCCAAGGGAGCATTTCGGGAATCGGATTACTTCGCGAGTTATTTTAATTAGAACATACTCTCTCCCTTCAAGAACAGCCAAAAAGGGGGCGTGGTCCGAAAATTTGGGCAAAGGCGCCGCGCTCAGGCACCTAGGGTTCAACCCTCAGAGTACTCTAGCCCCACAGATATGAGAGCAGACATGGTCTAGTTTTAGAATCCAAGGGAGCATTTCGGGAATCGGATTACTTCGCGAGTTACTTTAATTAGAACATACTCTCTCCCTTCAAAAACGGCCAAAAAGGGGGCGTGGTCCGAAAATTTGGGCAAAGGCGCCGCGCTCAGGCACCTAGGGTTCAACACTCAGAGTACTCTAGCCCCACAGATATGAGAGCAGACATGGTCTAGGTTTAGAATCGAAGGGAGCATTTCGGGAATCGGATTACTTCGCGAGTTACTTTAATTAGAACATACTCTCTCCCTTCAAAAACAGCCAAAAAGGGGGCGTGGTCCGAAAATATGGGCAAAGGCGCCGCGCTGAGGCACCTAGGGTTCAACCATCAGAGTACTCTAGCCCCACAGATATGAGAGCAGACATGGTCTAGTTTTAGAATCCAAGGGAGCATTTCGGGAATCGGATTACTTCGCGAGTTATTTTAATCAGAACATACTCTCTCCCTTCAAAAACAGCCAAAAAGGGGGCGTGGTCCGAACATTTGGGCAAAGGCGCCGCTCTCAGGCACCTAGGGTTCAACCCTCAGAGTACTCTAGCCCCACAGATATGAGAGCAGACATGGTCTAGTTTTAGAATCCAAGGGAGCATTTCGGGAATCGGATTACTTCGCGAGTTACTTTAATTAGAACATACTCTCTCCCTTCAAAAACGGCCAAAAAGGGGGCGTGGTCCGAAAATTTGGGCAAAGGCGCCGCGCTCAGGCACCTAGGGTTCAACCCTCAGAGTACTCTAGCCCCACAGATATGAGAGCAGACATGGTCTAGTTTTAGAATCCAAGGGAGCATTTCGGGGATCGGATTACTTCGCGAGTTACTTTAATTAGAACATACTCTCTCCCTTCAAAAACAGCCAAAAAGGGGGCGTGGTCCGAAAATTTGGGCAAAGGCGCCGCGCTCAGGCACCTAGGGCTCAACCCTCAGAGTACTCTAGCCCCACAGATATGAGAGCAGACATGGTCTAGTTTTAGAATCCAAGGGAGCATTTCGGGAATCGGATTACTTCGCGAGTTACTTTAATTAGAACATACTCTCTCCCTTCAAAAACGGCCAAAAAGGGGGCGTGGTCCGAAAATTTGGGCAAAGGCGCCGCGCTCAGGCACCTAGGGTTCAACCCTCAGAGTACTCTAGCCCCACAGATATGAGAGCAGACATGGTCTAGGTTTAGAATCCAAGGGAGCATTTCGGGAATCGGATTACTTCGCGAGTTATTTTAATTAGAACATACTCTCTCCCTTCAAGAACAGCCAAAAAGGGGTCGTGGTCCGAAAATTTGGGCAAAGGCGCCGCGCTGAGGCACCCAGGGTTCAACCCTCAGAGTACTCTAGCCCCACAGATATGAGAGCAGACATGGTCTAGGTTTAGAATCCAAGGGAGCATTTCGGGAATCGGATTACTTCGCGAGTTATTTTAATTAGAACATACTCTCTCCCTTCAAGAACAGCCAAAAAGGGGTCGTGGTCCGAAAATTTGGGCAAAGGCGCCGCGCTCAGGCACCTAGGGTTCAACCCTCAGAGTACTCTAGCCCCACAGATATGAGAGCAGACATGGTCTAGTTTTAGAATCCATGGGAGCATTTCGGGAATCGGATTACTTCGCGAGTTATTTTAATTAGAACATACTCTCTCCCTTCAAGAACAGCCAAAAAGGGGGCGTGGTCCGAAAATTTGGGCAAAGGCGCCGCGCTCAGGCACCTAGGGTTCAACCCTCACAGTACTCTACCCCCACAGATATGAGAGCAGACATGGTCTAGGTTTAGAATCCAAGGGAGCATTTCGGGAATCGGATTACTTCGCGAGTTACTTTAATTAGAACATACTCTCTCCCTTCAAAAACGGCCAAAAAGGGGGCGTGGTCCGAAAATTTGGGCAAAGGCGCCGCGCTCAGGCACCTAGGGTTCAACCCTCAGAGTACTCTAGCCCCACAGATATGAGAGCAGACATGGTCTAGTTTTAGAATCCAAGGGAGCATTTCGGGAATCGGATTACTTCGCGAGTTATTTTAATTAGAACATACTCTCTCCCTTCAAGAACAGCCAAAAAGTGGTCGTGGTCCGAAAATTTGGGCAAAGGCGCCGCGCTGAGGCACCTAGGGTTCAACCCTCAGGGTACTCTAGCCCCACAGATATGAGAGCAGACATGGTCTAGTTTTAGAATCCAAGGGAGCATTTCGGGAATCGGATTACTTCGCGAGTTATTTTAATTAGAACATACTCTCTCCCTTCAAAAACAGCCAAAAAGGGGGCGTGGTCCGAAAATTTGGGCAAAGGCGCCGCGCTGAGGCACCTAGGGTTCAACCCTCAGAGTACTCTAGCCCCACAGATATGAGAGCAGACATGGTCTAGTTTTAGAATCCAAGGGAGCATTTCGGGAATCGGATTACTTCGCGAGTTACTTTAATTAGAACATGCTCTCTCCCTTCAAAAACGGCCAAAAAGGGGGCGTGGTCCGAAAATTTTGGCAAAGGCGCCGCGCTCAGGCACCTAGGGTTCAACCCTCAGAGTACTCTAGCCCCACAGATATGAGAGCAGACATGGTCTAGTTTTAGAATCCAAGGGAGCATTTCGGGAATCGGATTACTTCGCGAGTTATTTTAATTAGAACATACTCTCTCCCTTCAAAAACAGCCAAAAAGGGAGCGTGGTCCGAAAATTTGGGCAAAGGCGCCGCGCTCAGGCACCTAGGGTTCAACCCTCAGAGTACTCTAGCCCCACAGAGCAGACATGGTCTAGTTTTAGAATCCAAGGGAGCATTTCGGGAATCGGATTACTTCGCGAGTTACTTTAATTAGAACATACTCTCTCCCTTCAAAAACGGCCAAAAAGGGGGCGTGGTCCGAAAATTTGGGCAAAGGCGCCGCGCTCAGGCACCTAGGGTTCAACCCTCAGAGTACTCTAGCCCCACAGATATGAGAGCAGACATGGTCTAGGTTTAGAATCCAAGGGAGCATTTCGGGAATCGGATTACTTCGCGAGTTATTTTAATTAGAACATACTCTCTCCCTTCAAGAACAGCCAAAAAGGGGTCGTGGTCCGAAAATTTGGGCAAAGGCGCCGCGCTGAGGCACCTAGGGTTCAACCCTCAGAGTACTCTAGCCCCACAGATATGAGAGCAGACATGGTCTAGTTTTAGAATCCAAGCGAGCATTTCCGGAATCGGATTACTTCGCGAGTTATTTTAATTAGAACATACTCTCTCCCTTCAAAAACGGCCAAAAAGGGGGCGTGGTCCGAAAATTTGGGCAAAGGCGCCGCGCTCAGGCACCTAGGGTTCAACCCTCAGAGTACTCTAGCCCCACAGATATGAGAGCAGACATGGTCTAGGTTTAGAATCCAAGGGAGCATTTCGGGAATCGGATTACTTCGCGAGTTATTTTAATTAGAACATACTCTCTCCCTTCAAGAACAGCCAAAAAGGGGTCGTGGTCCGAAAATTTGGGCAAAGGCGCCGCGCTCAGGCACCTAGGGTTCAACCCTCAGAGTACTCTAGCCCCACAGATATGAGAGCAGACATGGTCTAGTTTTAGAATCCAAGGGAGCATTTCGGGAATCGGATTACTTCGCGAGTTATTTTAATTAGAACATACTCTCTCCCTTCAAGAACAGCCAAAAAGGGGGCGTGGTCCGAAAATTTGGGCAAAGGCGCCGCGCTCAGGCACCTAGGGTTCAACCCTCAGAGTACTCTAGCCCCACAGATATGAGAGCAGACATGGTCTAGTTTTAGAATCCAAGGGAGCATTTCGGGAATCGGATTACTTCGCGAGTTATTTTAATTAGAACAAACTCTCTCCCTTCAAGAACAGCCAAAAAGTGGTCGTGGTCCGAAAATTTGGGCAAAGGCGCCGCGCTGAGGCACCTAGGGTTCAACCCTCAGGGTACTCTAGCCCCACAGATATGAGAGCAGACATGGTCTAGTTTTAGAATCCAAGGGAGCATTTCGGGAATCGGATTACTTCGCGAGTTATTTTAATTAGATCATACTCTCTCCCTTCAAAAACAGCCAAAAAGGGGGCGTGGTCCGAACATTTGGGCAAAGGCGCCGCGCTGAGGCACCTAGGGTTCAACCCTCAGAGTACTCTAGCCCCACAGATATGAGAGCAGACATGGTCTAGTTTTAGAATCCAAGGGAGCATTTCGGGAATCGGATTACTTCGCGAGTTATTTTAATTAGAACATACTCTCTCCCTTCAAAAACAACCAAAAAGGGGGCGTGGTCCGAAAATTTGGGCAAAGGCGCCGCGCTCAGGCATCTAGGGTTCAACCCTCAGAGTACTCTAGCCCCACAGATATGAGAGCAGACATGGTCTAGTTTTAGAATCCAAGGGAGCATTTCGGGAATCGGATTAGTTCGCGAGTTACTTTAATTAGAACATGCTCTCTCCCTTCAAAAACGGCCAAAAAGGGGACGTGGTCCGAAAATTTGGGCAAAGGCGCCGCGCTCAGGCACCTAGGGTTCAACCCTCAGAGTACTCTAGCCCCACAGATATGAGAGCAGACATGGTCTAGGTTTAGAATTCAAGGGAGCATTTCGGGAATCGGATTACTTCGCGAGTTCTTTTAATTAGAACATACTCTCTCCCTTCAAGAACAGCCAAAAAGGGGTCGTGGTCCGAAAATTTGGGCAAAGGCGCCGCGCTGAGGCACCTAGGGTTCAACCCTCAGAGTACTCTAGCCCCACAGATATGAGAGCAGACATGGTCTAGTTTTAGAATCCAAGCGAGCATTTCGGGAATCGGATTACTTCGCGAGTTTTTTTAATTAGAACATACTCTCTCCCTTCAAAAACGGCCAAAAAGGGGGCGTGGTCCGAAAATTTGGGCAAAGGCGCCGCGCTCAGGCACCTAGGGTTCAACCCTCAGAGTACTCTAGCCCCACAGATATGAGAGCAGACATGGTCTAGGTTTAGAATCCAAGGGAGCATTTCGGGAATCGGATTACTTCGCGAGTTTTTTTAATTAGAACATACTCTCTCCCTTCAAGAACAGCCAAAAAGGGGTCGTGGTCCGAAAATTTGGGCAAAGGCGCCGCGCTCAGGCACCTAGGGCTCAACCCTCAGAGTACTCTAGCCCCACAGATATGAGAGCAGACATGGTCTAGGTTTAGAATCCAAGGGAGCATTTCGGGAATCGGATTACTTCGCGAGTTATTTTAATTAGAACATACTCTCTCCCTTCATGAACAGCCAAAAAGGGGGCGTGGTCCGAAAATTTGGGCAAAGGCGCCGCGCTCAGGCACCTAGGGTTCAACCCTCAGAGTACTCTAGCCCCACAGATATGAGAGCAGACATGGTCTAGTTTTAGAATCCAAGGGAGCATTTCGGGAATCGGATTACTTCGCGAGTTATTTTAATTAGAACATACTCTCTCCCTTCAAGAACAGCCAAAAAGGGGTCGTGGTCCGAAAATTTTGGCAAAGGCGCCGCGCTGAGGCACCTAGGGTTCAACCCTCAGAGTACTCTAGCCCCACAGATATGAGAGCAGACATGGTCTAGTTTTAGAATCCAAGGGAGCATTTCGGGAATCGGATTACTTCGCGAGTTATTTTAATTAGAACATACTCTCTCCCTTCAAAAACAGCCAAAAAGGGGGCGTGGTCCGAAAATATGGGCAAAGGCGCCGCGCTGAGGCACCTAGGGTTCAACACTCAGAGTACTCTAGCCCCACAGATATGAGAGCAGACATGGTCTAGGTTTAGAATCCAAGGGAGCATTTCGGGAATCGGATTACTTCGCGAGTTACTTTAATTAGAACATACTCTCTCCCTTCAAAAACGGCCAAAAAGGGGGCGTGGTCCGAAAATTTGGGCAAAGGCGCCGCGCTCAGGCACCTAGGATTCAACCCTCAGAGTACTCTAGCCCCACAGATATGAGAGCAGACATGGTCTAGTTTTAGAATCCAAGGGAGCATTTCGGGAATCGGATTACTTCGCGAGTTACTTTAATTAGAACATACTCTCTCCCTTCAAAAACGGCCAAAAAGGGGGCGTGGTCCGAAAATTTGGGCAAAGGCGCCGCGCTGAGGCACCTAGGGTTCAACCCTTAGAGTACTCTAGCCCCACAGATATGAGAGCAGACATGGTCTAGTTTTAGAATCCAAGGGAGCATTTCGGGAATCGGATTACTTCGCGAGTTATTTTAATTAGAACATACTCTCTCCCTTCAAAAACAGCCAAAAAGGGGGCGTGGTCCGAAAATATGGGCAAAGGCGCCGCGCTGAGGCACCTAGGGTTCAACACTCAGAGTACTCTAGCCCCACAGATATGAGAGCAGACATGGTCTAGGTTTAGAATCCAAGGGAGCATTTCGGGAATCGGATTACTTCGCGAGTTATTTTAATTAGAACATACTCTCTCCCTTCAAGAACAGCCAAAAAGGGGGCGTGGTCCGAAAATTTGGGCAAAGGCGCCGCGCTCAGGCACCTAGGGTTCAACCCTCAGAGTACTCTAGCCCCACAGATATGAGAGCAGACATGGTCTAGTTTTAGAATCCAAGGGAGCATTTCGGGAATCGGATTACTTCGCGAGTTACTTTAATTAGAACATACTCTCTCCCTTCAAAAACGGCCAAAAAGGGGGCGTGGTCCGAAAATTTGGGCAAAGGCGCCGCGCTCAGGCACCTAGGGTTCAACACTCAGAGTACTCTAGCCCCACAGATATGAGAGCAGACATGGTCTAGGTTTAGAATCGAAGGGAGCATTTCGGGAATCGGATTACTTCGCGAGTTACTTTAATTAGAACATACTCTCTCCCTTCAAAAACAGCCAAAAAGGGGGCGTGGTCCGAAAATATGGGCAAAGGCGCCGCGCTGAGGCACCTAGGGTTCAACCATCAGAGTACTCTAGCCCCACAGATATGAGAGCAGACATGGTCTAGTTTTAGAATCCAAGGGAGCATTTCGGGAATCGGATTACTTCGCGAGTTATTTTAATCAGAACATACTCTCTCCCTTCAAAAACAGCCAAAAAGGGGGCGTGGTCCGAACATTTGGGCAAAGGCGCCGCTCTCAGGCACCTAGGGTTCAACCCTCAGAGTACTCTAGCCCCACAGATATGAGAGCAGACATGGTCTAGTTTTAGAATCCAAGGGAGCATTTCGGGAATCGGATTACTTCGCGAGTTACTTTAATTAGAACATACTCTCTCCCTTCAAAAACGGCCAAAAAGGGGGCGTGGTCCGAAAATTTGGGCAAAGGCGCCGCGCTCAGGCACCTAGGGTTTAACTCTCAGAGTACTCTAGCCCCACAGATATGAGAGCAGACATGGTCTAGTTTTAGAATCCAAGGGAGCATTTCGGGGATCGGATTACTTCGCGAGTTACTTTAATTAGAACATACTCTCTCCCTTCAAAAACAGCCAAAAAGGGGGCGTGGTCCGAAAATTTGGGCAAAGGCGCCGCTCTCAGGCACCTAGGGTTCAACCATCAGAGTAATCTAGCCCCACAGATATGAGAGCAGACATGGTCTAGTTTTAGAATCCAAGGGAGCATTTCGGGAATCGGATTACTTCGCGAGTTATTTTAATTTGAACATACTCTCTCCCTTCAAAAACAGCCAAAAAGGGGGCGTGGTCCGAAAATTTGGGCAAAGGCGCCGCTCTCAGGCACCTAGGGTTCAACCCTCAGAGTACTCTAGCCCCACAGATATGAGAGCAGACATGGTCTAGTTTTAGAATCCAAGGGAGCATTTCGGGAATCGGATTACTTCGCGAGTTATTTTAATTGGAACATACTCTCTCCCTTCAAAAACGGCCAAAAAGGGGGCGTGGTCCGAAAATTTGGGCAAAGGCGCCGCTCTCAGGCACCTAGGGTTCAACCCTCAGAGTACTCTAGCCCCACATATATGAGAGCAGACATGGTCTAGTTTTAGAATCCAAGGGAGCATTTCGGGAATCGGATTACTTCGCGAGTTACTTTAATTAGAACATACTCTCTCCCTTCAAAAACAGCCAAAAAGGGGGCGTGGTCCGAAAATTTGGGCAAAGGCGCCGCTCTCAGGCACCTAGGGTTCAACCCTCAGAGTACTCTAGCCCCACAGATATGAGAGCAGACATGGTCTAGTTTTAGAATCCAAGGGAGCATTTCGGGAATCGGATTACTTCGCGAGTTATTTTAATTTGAACATACTCTCTCCCTTCAAAAACAGCCAAAAAGGGGGCGTGGTCCGAAAATTTGGGCAAAGGCGCCGCTCTCAGGCACCTAGGGTTCAACCCTCAGAGTACTCTAGCCCCACAGATATGAGAGCAGACATGGTCTAGTTTTAGAATCCAAGGGAGCATTTCGGGAATCGGATTACTTCGCGAGTTATTTTAATTTGAACATACTCTCTCCCTTCAAAAACAGCCAAAAAGGGGGCGTGGTCCGAAAATTTGGGCAAAGGCGCCGCTCTCAGGCACCTAGGGTTCAACCCTCAGAGTACTCTAGCCCCACAGATGTGAGAGCAGACATGGTCTAGTTTTAGAATCCAAGGGAGCATTTCAGGAATCGGATTACTTCGCGAGTTATTTTAATTTGAACATACTCTCTCCCTTCAAAAACAGCCAAAAAGGGGGCGTGGTCCGAAAATTTGGGCAAAGGCGCCGCTCTCAGGCACCTAGGGTTCAACCATCAGAGTACTCTAGCCCCACAGATATGAGAGCAGACATGGTCTAGTTTTAGAATCCAAGGGAGCATTTCGGGAATCGGATTACTTCGCGAGTTATTTTAATTGGAACATACTCTCTCCCTTCAAAAACGGCCAAAAAGGGGGCGTGGTCCGAAAATTTGGGCAAAGGCGCCGCGCTCAGGCACCTAGGGTTCCACCCTCAGAGTACTCTAGCCCCACAGATATGAGAGCAGACATGGTCTAGTTTTAGAATCCAAGGGAGCATTTCGGGAATCGGATTACTTCGCGAGTTACTTTAATTAGAACATACTCTCTCCCTTCAAAAACAGCCAAAAAGGGGGCGTGGTCCGAAAATTTGGGCAAAGGTGCCGCTCTCAGGCACCTAGGGTTCAACCATCAGAGTACTCTAGCCCCACAGATATGAGAGCAGACATGGTCTAGTTTTAGAATCCAAGGGAGCATTTCGGGAATCGGATTACTTCGCGAGTTACTTTAATTAGAACATACTCTCTCCCTTCAAAAACGGCCAAAAAGGGGGCGTGGTCCGAAAATTTGGGCAAAGGCGCCGCGCTCAGGCACCTAGGGTTCAACCCTCAGAGTACTCTAGCCCCACAGATATGAGAGCAGACATGGTCTAGTTTTAGAATCCAAGGGAGCATTTCGGGAATCGGATTACTTCGCGAGTTATTTTAATTAGAACATACCCTTTCCCTTCAAAAACAGCCAAAAAGGGGGCGTGGTCCGAAAATTTGGGCAAAGTCGCCGCGCTCAGGCACCTAGGGTTCAACCCTTAGAGTACTCTAGCCCCACAGATATGAGAGCAGACATGGTCTAGTTTTAGAATCCAAGGGAGCATTTCGGGAATCGGATTACTTCGCGAGTTACTTTAATTAGAACATACTCTCTCCCTTCAAAAACGGCCAAAAAGGGGGCGTGGTCCGAAAATTTGGGCAAAGGCGCCGCGCTCAGGCACCTAGGGTTCAACCCTCAGAGTACTCTAGCCCCACAGATATGAGAGCAGACATGGTCTAGTTTTAGAATCCAAGGGAGCATTTCGGGAATCGGATTACTTCGCGAGTTATTTTAATTAGAACATACTCTCTCCCTTCAAGAACAGCCAAAAAGGGGGCGTGGTCCGAAAATTTGGGCAAAGGCGCCGCGCTCAGGCACCTAGGGTTCAACCCTCAGAGTACTCTAGCCCCACAGATATGAGAGCAGACATGGTCTAGTTTTAGAATCCAATGGAGCATTTCGGGAATCGCATTACTTCGCGAGTTACTTTAATTAGAACCAGTCTTGTACACGTTACTAAAAAAAGTAATCGATTACAATTACTATTACTCTTGGCTAAAAAGTATTCGATTAGATTACTTGATTACTCGACGGCAAAAGTAATTGGACATTACTTAAAGAAGTAATCCTTCCTTTTCCGATTACTTTATTGTGTGAAGACACATCTTTAGCGCTCATAACAATGAACTACTTCCAACCTATATTTCACATTTGCAAAAGTATTGGAGAAGAAAAAACGGGTTCCCTCTTTGTGGTCGTCGCACCTTCACAATGCGGACACAAGCATAGAAATCGTTTGAAGACGTTTAATCATTTGGGCGTTCGCCAGTGTGTGTGTGTGGGGGGGGGGGGAGCGGAGGGGGTTCTAGATTTTGTTAAGCTTGAGCAAGGGTTGTCGCTCAAAGTTTGCGTCGCTCAAGTTTGCGTCGCTCATTTTATTATTCATATGTGGATGAGCTCGCATGTTATATAAAAGAGCAGCAGCTCCATGTGTAGTATCCATTAGCGGAAGAGATCGCCCCGACCACTTCTCAACTCGAAACATTGCTTGTCACAAAGACCACGTAGGGGAAATAGGGAAATATTTCAACTGCCTTTGTTATATTTTGCATCAGCTTTAGGCATTCTTCGGTTCTAGTTATCCTACGGGTTGCGAGTAGGTACCCTAAGCAGGATTTTTTTAATTTTTTTTGTTTTGTTTCTGTGTGTGTGTGCGGGAGGGGGCTAGTTTGAACGAAGGACTCATAAAGGTACATTCTGCTTCTTCAAACTTCGCCCTGAATGGCCTTTGTCACGCACTGTGGCTTCCCTGGGGCTTCCCACTCCCAGTCCCAGCTCGAAAAAAAAAAACAGACATTCCACAGAAACTGTACATAGAACGATATTGACCTCGTTTCCTACAGCTCCGCAAAAATCTTTTTTTTTTTTCGTTCAAAAAAAAAAAATATATATATATATATATATATATTTGTCATTTCATAAAAAAAAGGCGTGTGCCGGGCGGGGGGGGGGGGGGGGGTCCCGTGGACAAATTGTAACGGTTACAAGTAATTTTATTACTTCAAAAAGTAATCAGATTACTCTTGTGATTACTGCCCAGTAAAAGTAATCGACTGATTACAAAATTACTCCAAAAATTAATCGATTACAAGTAATTTGATTACTTGTAATGCGTACGGTACAAGTCTGATTAGAACATACTCTCTCCCTTCAAAAACAGCCAAAAAGGGGGCGTGGTCCGAAAATTTGGGCAAAGGCGCCGCGCTCAGGCACCTAGGGTTCAACCCTCAGAGTACTCTAGCCCCACAGAGCAGACATGGTCTAGTTTTAGAATCCAAGGGAGCATTTCGGGAATCGGATTACTTCGCGAGTTACTTTAATTAGAACATACTCTCTCCCTTCAAAAACGGCCAAAAAGGGGGCGTGGTCCGAAAATTTGGGCAAAGGCGCCGCGCTCAGGCACCTAGGGTTCAACCCTCAGAGTACTCTAGCCCCACAGATATGAGAGCAGACATGGTCTAGGTTTAGAATCCAAGGGAGCATTTCGGGAATCGGATTACTTCGCGAGTTATTTTAATTAGAACATACTCTCTCCCTTCAAGAACAGCCAAAAAGGGGTCGTGGTCCGAAAATTTGGGCAAAGGCGCCGCGCTGAGGCACCTAGGGTTCAACCCTCAGAGTACTCTAGCCCCACAGATATGAGAGCAGACATGGTCTAGGTTTAGAATCCATGGGAGCATTTCGGGAATCGGATTACTTCGCGAGTTATTTTAATTAGAACATACTCTCTCCCTTGAAGAACAGCCAAAAAGGGGGCGTGGTCCGAAAATTTGGGCAAAGGCGCCGCGCTCAGGCACCTAGGGTTCAACCCTCAGAGTACTCTAGCCCCACAGATATGAGAGCAGACATGGTCTAGTTTTAGAATCCAAGGGAGCATTTCGGGAATCGGATTACTTCGCGAGTTATTTTAATTAGAACATACTCTCTCCCTTCAAGAACAGCCAAAAAGGGGGCGTGGTCCGAAAATTTGGGCAAAGGCGCCGCGCTCAGGCACCTAGGGTTCAACCCTCAGAGTACTCTAGCCCCACAGATATGAGAGCAGACATGGTCTAGGTTTAGAATCCATGGGAGCATTTCGGGAATCGGATTACTTCGCGAGTTATTTTAATTAGAACATACTCTCTCCCTTGAAGAACAGCCAAAAAGGGGGCGTGGTCCGAAAATTTGGGCAAAGGCGCCGCGCTCAGGCACCTAGGGTTCAACCCTCAGAGTACTCTAGCCCCACAGATATGAGAGCAGACATGGTCTAGTTTTAGAATCCAAGGGAGCATTTCGGGAATCGGATTACTTCGCGAGTTATTTTAATTAGAACATACTCTCTCCCTTCAAGAACAGCCAAAAAGGGGGCGTGGTCCGAAGATTTGGGCAAAGGCGCCGCGCTCAGGCACCTAGGGTTCAACCCTCAGAGTACTCTAGCCCCACAGATATGAGAGCAGACATGGTCTAGGTTTAGAATCCAAGGGAGCATTTCGGGAATCGGATTACTTCGCGAGTTACTTTAATTAGAACATACTCTCTCCCTTCAAAAACGGCCAAAAAGGGGGCGTGGTCCGAAAATTTGGGCAAAGGCGCCGCGCTCAGGCACCTAGGGTTCAACCCTCAGAGTACTCTAGCCCCACAGATATGAGAGCAGACATGGTCTAGTTTTAGAATCCAAGGGAGCATTTCGGGAATCGGATTACTTCGCGAGTTATTTTAATTAGAACATACTCTCTCCCTTCAAGAACAGCCAAAAAGTGGTCGTGGTCCGAAAATTTGGGCAAAGGCGCCGCGCTGAGGCACCTAGGGTTCAACCCTCAGGGTACTCTAGCCCCACAGATATGAGAGCAGACATGGTCTAGTTTTAGAATCCAAGGGAGCATTTCGGGAATCGGATTACTTCGCGAGTTATTTTAAATAGAACATACTCTCTCCCTTCAAAAACAGCCATAAAGGGGGCGTGGTCCGAAAATTTGGGCAAAGGCGCCGCGCTGAGGCACCTAGGGTTCAACCCTCAGAGTACTCTAGCCCCACAGATATGAGAGCAGACATGGTCTAGTTTTAGAATCCAAGGGAGCATTTCGGGAATCGGATTACTTCGCGAGTTATTTTAATTAGAACATACTCTCTCCCTTCAAAAACAACCAAAAAGGGGGCGTGGTCCGAAACTTTGGACAAAGGCGCCGCGCTCAGGCACCTAGGGTTCAACCCTCAGAGTACTCTAGCCCCACAGATATGAGAGCAGACATGGTCTAGTTTTAGAATCCAAGGGAGCATTTCGGGAATCGGATTACTTCGCGAGTTATTTTAATTAGAACATACTCTCTCCCTTCAAAAACAGCCAAAAAGGGGGCGTGGTCCGAAAATTTGGGCAAAGGCGCCGCGCTGAGGCACCTAGGGTTCAGCCCTCAGAGTACTCTAGCCCCACAGATATGAGAGCAGACATGGTCTAGTTTTAGAATCCAAGGGAGGATTTCGGGAATCGGATTACTTCGCGAGTTATTTTAATTAGAACATACTCTCTCCCTTCAAGAACAGCCAAAAAGGGGTCGTGGTGCGAAACTTTGGGCAAAGGCGCCGCGCTGAGGTACCTAGGGTTCAACCCTCAGAGTAATCTAGCCCCACAGATATGAGAGCAGACATGGTCTAGTTTTAGAATCCAAGGGAGCATTTCGGGAATCGGATTACTTCGCGAGTTATTTTAATTAGAACATACTCTCTCCCTTCAAAAACAGCCAAAAAGGGGGCGTGGTCCGAAAATTTGGGCAAAGGCGCCGCGCTCAGGCACCTAGGGTTCAACCCTCAGAGTACTCTAGCCCCACAGATATGAGAGCAGACATGGTCTAGTTTTAGAATCCAAGGGAGCATTTCGGGAATCGGATTACTTCGCGAGTTTTTTTAATTAGAACATACTCTCTCCCTTCAAGAACAGCCAAAAAGGGGTCGTGGTCCGAAAATTTGGGCAAAGGCGCCGCGCTCAGGCACCTAGGGCTCAACCCTCAGAGTACTCTAGCCCCACAGATATGAGAGCAGACATGGTCTAGGTTTAGAATCCAAGGGAGCATTTCGGGAATCGGATTACTTCGCGAGTTTTTTTAATTAGAACATACTCTCTCCCTTCATGAACAGCCAAAAAGGGGGCGTGGTCCGAAAATTTGGGCAAAGGCGCCGCGCTCAGGCACCTAGGGTTCAATCCTCAGAGTACTCTAGCCCCACAGATATGAGAGCAGACATGGTCTAGTTTTAGAATCCAAGGGAGCATTTCGGGAATCGGATTACTTCGCGAGTTATTTTAATTAGAACATACTCTCTCCCTTCAAGAACAGCCAAAAAGGGGTCGTGGTCCGAAAATTTTGGCAAAGGCGCCGCGCTGAGGCACCTAGGGTTCAACCCTCAGAGTACTCTAGCCCCACAGATATGAGAGCAGACATGGTCTAGTTTTAGAATCCAAGGGAGCATTTCGGGAATCGGATTACTTCGCGAGTTATTTTAATTAGAACATACTCTCTCCCTTCAAAAACAGCCAAAAAGGGGGCGTTGTCCGAAAATTTGGGCAAAGGCGCCGCGCTCAGGCACCTAGGGTTCAACCCTCAGAGTACTCTAGCCCCACAGATATGAGAGCAGACATGGTCTAGTTTTAGAATCCAAGGGAGCATTTCGGGAATCGGATTACTTCGCGAGTTACTTTAATTAGAACATACTCTCTCCCTTCAAAAACGGCCAAAAAGGGGGCGTGGTCCGAAAATTTGGGCAAAGGCGCCGCGCTCAGGCACCTAGGGTTCAACCCTCAGAGTACTCTAGCCCCACAGATATGAGAGCAGACATGGTCTAGGTTTAGAATCGAAGGGAGCATTTCGGGAATCGGATTACTTCGTGAGTTACTTTAATTAGAACATACTCTCTCCCTTCAAAAACAGCCAAAAAGGGGGCGTGGTCCGAAAATATGGGCAAAGGCGCCGCGCTGAGGCACCTAGGGTTCAACCATCAGAGTACTCTAGCCCCACAGATATGAGAGCAGACATGGTCTAGTTTTAGAATCCAAGGGAGCATTTCGGGAATCGGATTACTTCGCGAGTTATTTTAATTAGAACATACTCTCTCCCTTCAAAAACAGCCAAAAAGGGGGCGTGGTCCGAACATTTGGGCAAAGGCGCCGCTCTCAGGCACCTAGGGTTCAACCCTCAGAGTACTCTACCCCCACAGATATGAGAGCAGACATGGTCTAGTTTTAGAATCCAAGGGAGCATTTCGGGAATCGGATTACTTCGCGAGTTACTTTAATTAGAACATACTCTCTCCCTTCAAAAACGGCCAAAAAGGGGGCGTGGTCCGAAAATTTGGGCAAAGGCGCCTCGCTCAGGCACCTAGGGTTCAACCCTCAGAGTACTCTAGCCCCACAGATATGAGAGCAGACATGGTCTAGTTTTAGAATCCAAGGGAGCATTTCGGGGATCGGATTACTTCGCGAGTTACTTTAATTAGAACATACTCTCTCCCTTCAAAAACAGCCAAAAAGGGGGCGTGGTCCGAAAATTTGGGCAAAGGCGCCGCTCTCAGGCACCTAGGGTTCAACCATCAGAGTAATCTAGCCCCACAGATATGAGAGCAGACATGGTCTAGTTTTAGAATCCAAGGGAGCATTTCGGGAATCGGATTACTTCGCGAGTTATTTTAATTTGAACATACTCTCTCCCTTCAAAAACAGCCAAAAAGGGGGCGTGGTCCGAAAATTTGGGCAAAGGCGCCGCTCTCAGGCACCTAGGGTTCAACCCTCAGAGTACTCTAGCCCCACAGATATGAGAGCAGACATGGTCTAGTTTTAGAATCCAAGGGAGCATTTCGGGAATCGGATTACTTCGCGAGTTATTTTAATTGGAACATACTCTCTCCCTTCAAAAACGGCCAAAAAGGGGGCGTGGTCCGAAAATTTGGGCAAAGGCGCCGCTCTCAGGCACCTAGGGTTCAACCCTCAGAGTACTCTAGCCCCACAGATATGAGAGCAGACATGGTCTAGTTTTAGAATCCAAGGGAGCATTTCGGGAATCGGATTACTTCGCGAGTTACTTTAATTAGAACATACTCTCTCCCTTCAAAAACAGCCAAAAAGGGGGCGTGGTCCGAAAATTTGGGCAAAGGCGCCGCTCTCAGGCACCTAGGGTTCAACCCTCAGAGTACTCTAGCCCCACAGATATGAGAGCAGACATGGTCTAGTTTTAGAATCCAAGGGAGCATTTCGGGAATCGGATTACTTCGCGAGTTATTTTATTTTGAACATACTCTCTCCCTTCAAAAACAGCCAAAAAGGGGGCGTGGTCCGAATATTTGGGCAAAGGCGCCGCTCTCAGGCACCTAGGGTTCAACCCTCAGAGTACTCTAGCCCCACAGATATGAGAGCAGACATGGTCTAGTTTTAGAATCCAAGGGAGCATTTCGGGAATCGGATTACTTCGCGAGTTATTTTAATTTGAACATACTCTCTCCCTTCAAAAACAGCCAAAAAGGGGGCGTGGTCCGAAAATTTGGGCAAAGGCGCCGCTCTCAGGCACCTAGGGTTCAACCCTCAGAGTACTCTAGCCCCACAGATATGAGAGCAGACATGGTCTAGTTTTAGAATCCAAGGGAGCATTTCGGGAATCGGATTACTTCGCGAGTTATTTTAATTTGAACATACTCTCTCCCTTCAAAAACAGCCAAAAAGGGGGCGTGGTTCGAAAATTTGGGCAAAGGCGCCGCTCTCAGGCACCTAGGGTTCAACCATCAGAGTACTCTAGCCCCACAGATATGAGAGCAGACATGGTCTAGTTTTAGAATCCAAGGGAGCATTTCGGGAATCGGATTACTTCGCGAGTTATTTTAATTGGAACATACTCTCTCCCTTCAAAAACGGCCAAAAAGGGGGCGTGGTCCGAAAATTTGGGCAAAGGCGCCGCGCTCAGGCACCTAGGGTTCCACCCTCAGAGTAATCTAGCCCCACAGATATGAGAGCAGACATGGTCTAGTTTTAGAATCCAAGGGAGCATTTCGGGAATCGGATTACTTCGCGAGTTACTTTAATTAGAACATACTCTCTCCCTTCAAAAACAGCCAAAAAGGGGGCGTGGTCCGAAAATTTGGGCAAAGGTGCCGCTCTCAGGCACCTAGGGTTCAACCATCAAAGTACTCTAGCCCCACAGATATGAGAGCAGACATGGTCTAGTTTTAGAATCCAAGGGAGCATTTCGGGAATCGGATTACTTCGCGAGTTATTTTAATTAGAACATACTCTCTCCCTTCAAAAACAGCCAAAAAGGGGGCGTGGTCCGAAAATTTGGGCAAAGGCGCCGCGCTCAGGCACCTAGGGTTCTACCCTTAGAGTACTCTAGCCCCACAGATATGAGAGCAGACATGGTCTAGTTTTAGAATCCAAGGGAGCATTTCGGGAATCGGATTACTTCGCGAGTTACTTTAATTAGAACATACTCTCTCCCTTCAAAAACGGCCAAAAAGGGGGCGTGGTCCGAAAATTTGGGCAAAGGCGCCGCGCTCAGGCACCTAGGGTTCAACCCTCAGAGTACTCTAGCCCCACAGATATGAGAGCAGACATGGTCTAGTTTTAGAATCCAAGGGAGCATTTCGGGAATCGGATTACTTCGCGAGTTATTTTAATTAGAACATACCCTTTCCCTTCAAAAACAGCCAAAAAGGGGGCGTGGTCCGAAAATTTGGGCAAAGGCGCCGCGCTCAGGCACCTAGGGTTCAACCCTTAGAGTACTCTAGCCCCACAGATATGAGAGCAGACATGGTCTAGTTTTAGAATCCAAGGGAGCATTTCGGGAATCGGATTACTTCGCGAGTTACTTTAATTAGAACATACTCTCTCCCTTCAAAAACGGCCAAAAAGGGGGCGTGGTCCGAAAATTTGGGCAAAGGCGCCGCGCTCAGGCACCTAGGGTTCAACCCTCAGAGTACTCTAGCCCCACAGATATGAAAGCAGACATGGTCTAGTTTTAGAATCCAAGGGAGCATTTCGGGAATCGGATTACTTCGCGAGTTACTTTAATTAGAAGCAGTCTTGTACACGTTACTAAAAAAAGTAATCGATTACAATTACTATTACTCTTGGCTAAAAAGTATTCGATTAGATTACTTGATTACTCGACGGCAAAAGTAATTGGACATTACTTAAAGAAGTAATCCTTCCTTTTCCGATTACTTTATTGTGTGAAGACACATCTTTAGCGCTCATAACAATGAACTACTTCCAACCTATATTTCACATTTGCACAAGTATTGGAGAAGGAAAAACGGGTTCCCTCTTTGTGGTCGTCGCACCTTCACAATGCGGACACAAGCATAGAAATCGTTTGAAGACGTTTAATGATTTGGGCGTTCGCCAGTGTGTGTGTGTGTGGGGGGGGGGGGGGGGGGAGCGGAGGGGGTTCTAGATTTTGTTAAGCTTGAGCAAGGGTTGTCGCTCAAAGTTTGCGTCGCTCAAGTTTGCGTCGCTCATTTTATTATTCATATGTGGATGAGCTCGCATGTTATATAAAAGAGCAGCAGCTCCATGTGTAGTATCCATTAGCGGAAGAGATCGCCCCGACCACTTCTCAACTCGAAACATTGCTTGTCACAAAGACCACGTAGGGGAAATAGGGAAATATTTCAACTGCCTTTGTTATATTTTGCATCAGCTTTAGACATTCTTCGGTTCTAGTTATCCTACGGGTTGCGAGTAGGTACCCTAAGCAGGATTTTTTTAATTTTTTTTGTTTTGTTTCTGTGTGTGTGTGCGGGAGGGGGCTAGTTTGAACGAAGGACTCATAAAGGTACATTCTGCTTCTTCAAACTTCGCCCTGAATGGCCTTTGTCACGCACTGTGGCTTCCCTGGGGCTTCCCACTCCCAGTCCCAGCTCGAAAAAAAAAAAAACAGAGATTCCACAGAAACTGTACATAGAACGATATTGACCTCGTTTCCTACAGCCCCGCAAAAATCTTTTTTTTTTTTTTTTTCGTTCAAAAAAAAAAATATATATATATATATATATTTGTCATTTCATAAAAAAAAGGCGTGTGCCGGGCGGGGGGGGGGGGGGGGGGGGGGTCCCGTGGACAAATTGTAACGGTTACAAGTAATTTTATTACTTCAAAAAGTAATCAGATTACTCTTGTGATTACTGCCCAGTAAAAGTAATCGACTGATTACAAAATTACTCCAAAAATTAATCGATTACAAGTAATTTGATTACTTGTAATGCGTACGGTACAAGTCTGATTAGAACATACTCTCTCCCTTCAAAAACGGCCAAAAAGGGGGCGTGGTCCGAAAATATGGGCAAAGGCGCCGCGCTGAGGCAACTAGGGTTCAAACCTCAGCGTACTCTAACCTCTCAAATATGATAGCAAACCTGGCGCCCAAAACTTTTGTCAAAGGGGCCGCGCTCTAGAACCAATATTGAACTGGGGCCCAAAGCCCTGAACGCTCTAGAACCAATATTGAACTGGATCCCAAGTAAATGCAGAAGATTATTTTAAAAAAAGAAGATTTCGATGAACGTGTTAGTTTGCTAGTAATTGTATTGTGATAAAAGGGGGATTTAGAATAGCATTGCCTCCCTCGGGGTATTGCTGTCGTTAGCACGCACTGTGACTTTGAAGCGGGCCCTCCTGCACGCGCCAGAAACCGTACCGAGGCCAGTGGCCACTGTAGCCCGCAGTAACGCTCTGCTAAGATCTGCATATTCCTTATCACGATAAAAACAAATTAGAAAAAATTCATACTCCGGCTCTACTCACTATTTAACTTTAATCATAGCCTCTTATATCGGATGTTTCTGCAAATAATTTAAAAAGCCTGAAATCTTGTGTAGTTAGGAAGATAATAAACTCTTTTCGGGGGGAACTAACTGAAGCCACAGCGGACATTAAAAATTGCATACAAAAAAACTTACTAATTAGCAAACTAATTTTTTTCCCGATTGGCTATCCAATAAGTGAGATTAAAGGGGCGGTGCAGCGGTATTCATTTGAAATATTTTTCACTTTAGATTGGCTTACTGGCACTAGGGGCACTCAGTAATACTCGCACTCAACGCCATTGTCTAAGAAACTTCCTTGTTATGGTGTAACTTCAAGGGTAAAGGCGAGCGTACTCTTTCAATCTCTCCTTCGCAAAACTTGACGACGTAGGTGGGGGATCGCAGTATCCCCCAGAGACGGTAGTTGAATGCGGCTCATAGATGGGACCCGATCACTGCGTCAGCACTTGATTTGGGCTCTATAGTCGATAGCTCGACACGCATTCGGGTTATGGTCCATGTCCAATCGCTGCAAAGGCGACAATAGGCGAACCATAGCAATGTCTGGAACTCAACACTTGTCTCCTGCTTTGCCGACTCCAGCGCGTGGCTATGATCAACATTGGCGGCATATAATCGGCTCCAGATCACGTGGCCGCTTGTTCTAGCTGGCAGTTGAGGGGGTCAACACTGCTTGTTCTTTATTTTTTCTGCGACGTTTGCGGAGAAAAACGAGCGCATGTTTCATCGATCATAAACGTTAGGGATTCGTTCTATGTGGTATTCACGGAAAGTACAAAATTGTTGCACCGACGCTTTGAACGTTTGTTTTCTATTAGAGACTTTGTGAGAGTCATTGAAAATCCCTAGATCAGGAAATTTGAGGACGCGTGGGAGGCGCGGGAGTTCGCTAAAGTTAGCATACCTTCAGCTTGCTCAAGGTCGGCGATGCGAAATCACGAATGGCTTTATTATCGCTTATATCCTCGCAGACAAATATACGCACACACAGAAACGCACACATGCATACACACGCAGGCACACACACACACTCACATGCATATTCAAAGACGGGATTGTTGATGGACATACACACACGTAGATATCTGAGCGGAATCACGGAAAGAAAAATAACCAAAACAAACCAAATTTAATCTTTTCACCATAAACTACAACATCCGTTAAATCCGCCCCCCCCCCCCCCCTCTCAGTGCAATAGTTTTGCATCCTCTCATAAACGTGACCTCGTCAATGCAGGATGGCAGGGATTCAACCCAATACATTTCTTGGTTACTACTCTCCCTTTGAGTTTTCTTTTTTTTTTTTTTTTTGCTATGTCTCTACCAATAAAGGTGTACTGACAGACTATATCTCTACACTTTTAATGTCGTAAATGTGGTCAAACCCTTTAGTAGATCGCGTTTTTCAGGCCACACGATTTGTAGCGGGAGCTCGCGCTGCCACTTCGATGTATGCTCTGAAGCAGGCGCTGGGAACACGCGTACATGCTCACAAACGCAGACGCACATACGCACGCACGCGGATGTGCGTCTGCGATGTGTGCGCGCGGATGAGCAGTGGCGGCAGCGCCGCGGCCGGCGCTGCCGCCACTGCTCGAAGGAAATAGATGTAAACGCAACCAGCTCGTCGCCGCCGCCGCCGGGAGCGGATCCGCTCCCGCGGCAGCGGATTTCTTTTCAGGTGTAAACGTACCATAAAGCGGGTTTCACATGAAGCGATTCCGCGGCGGAAATCGCTGCCGCTAGCGGCGTGGCGGCACGGATCGCGAGGTTTGATTTCACACAAGGAGGATAGAAGGGTAGGGGAGGGCATGGAGGCAGCCGCGTAGCCTCCACAAGCCATGCTCCCTTGACAACGCGCCTCTTTCTCATTTTCCTCCTTACTCTTCTCACTTATCCAGGCCAACGTGACCACATCACGTGACCGTAGCTAGCCTTCGTCTAGCTATGGTGTACTAGTCTACTAGAGTACACCACAGTCTAGCCTTCGATCTGATAAAACCTACCGGACGGAGCCTGCGCAAGCCTGCAAGGAATCCTGCTACAATCAACCATGCATCTCACACGTGACATGTCACGCGCACCAATAGCCAGAGAGATCTACGGTCACGTTGGCCACAACATCGTTTAAACTTTTAATGACTAGGCTTCACCAATATTGCAACGTGCCCCCTCTAAGTACTTCTAACCTCCTTGATTTCACATGAGCGTTTTCTGCCGTTGCGATGGCCAATGTTGCTTGCAGATGCGCACAGTCGGTTACAGCCGCTTCTAACAACAATTTTAAAGCCTTAATAAAACAAAAAAGCGTTTAAAATACTAAACAAACCTTTTTGCGAACTTTGTTTTTGCGGAGGATGAAACCTCGGATCATCCTCGGCAGCGCCTTCACTCTAAGAAAAAAAGGGTGTAGTCGGGTGCATCAGGCGCTCATGCACCCTATAGTCGGTTACAAGTCAAGAAGGTAGGAGAAGCTCCTCCCACAAGCGTGATGCGTCCGTTTCAAATCTCTCCGCAGTCGAAAGAAGAGTTCACTGGAAACACTCCTTGTTCCGCTTTAATGGATTCCAACTTGTCTCCGATCCCACTTTTAAAGAAAGCGACCTTTGTACTCATCGGAGAGGGAACCCAGCCCCTGAAAGCAGCCTTTGTATCCATCGGGGGGGAAGCTAATCCCCGAAAGTCGTATTTGTTTCCGTCGGTGGGGGAGAACACTAATCTCCCTCTCGTGGCTTCCACAATGCTAAGTCAAAGTCGAAAGATAAAGCAAATATGTACAGAAAGGCAAGGCCCTCCTCGCGCGTTGGCCGCTACGTCACGGAAACGGTGGGACGCTATTGGATGCGGAGGTGGCGGAGGGATATATGATTCCCTTTGAGGGGCATTTGCCGCTACCTTCTTAACCTGTAACTGACTATAGGGAGCCTTCATGTGCGCTTTGCTAGGGTGATGCCACCCTTTGTAATACCACTCGCCGATAAACCAGCAGCCATTTTGTTCCTCGGCGATAATCCGTGGATCTTAGAACCCTCCCGGAAACAAGCACCTTATCTCAGAAGTTCGGAGCAGCGTTGTGGAACCCACGGAGGGAGGATTAGCATTTTCCCCCTCGGATGGGATTACCGATGGACACAAAGGTCACTTTCCGGCGCACGGGGAAACAATGAGAGAAACAAAATGGCAGTGGAAGAGGGTGTGGGAAAGGGAAACAGGCAGTTGGCATCACTCTATGCGAAGCGCAAATGAAGGCACTCTAATGCACCCTATTCCTGAAAGACGCACCCTCCCTATTGGAAAGACCAGTTTGAAAATATAACTGGCCAGACTGGTATTTGGACTGGTCGAACTGGTATTTGGAGTGGTCAGACTGGTCTAACAGGAAGTCAAACTGGTGCAACTGGCAGCCAGACTGGTCTAACTGGTAACCATATTGTTCTAACTGGTCACCAGATTGCCCTCTAACTGTTCACCAGATTGGCCTGACTGGTCACCATATTGGCCTAATTGGTCACCAGATTGGCCGAACTGGTCACCAGACTTGTCGATCTGGTCCAATGGTAACCAGATTGACCAAACTGCTCATCAGATTGGCCTACCTGGTCAAACTGGTTGCCAGTTTGACTCCTCTTTCTATCTTTATTTATTGACTTTGTCACTGATTTATTGGCTTTCAAATAATTACGGCATGATCGAGCGTTTACTTTTTACCAAGAGATTTACCCCCTGAGCCATTCAAAATACTCTCAGAGGCATGACATTGCTGGAAAAAAATCTGCATGCTGGGAATATTTTTTATTGCTTAGGTGGTCACTGAGAAATTCCGTACGTGCAAAGCGACCAGCATAAAAGACAGAAACGCAGAGCTCGGAAGTAGTGATCGGGTTAGTCTGCCGTTGTATTGACGTTTGTCTGTGCTGTATATGCGCTCAATGTATGTTCAGCCGATGCTTGTGGTGGGCGTATTGTGTCTACATTTGTGTATAATAAGGATTTCCGAATTGGAGTGGTGGCGTAAACAAATGAAAATATCTTTTGTCGAACCAGTGTGACCAGTTCAACCACCATGACCAGTTCAACCATCATGACCAGTCAACCAGTATGACCAGTTCAACCAGTGTGGCCAGTTCGAACCCCCTTGAACAGTTCAACCCTTATGAAACTGGTCACACTGGAGCAATAACCAAGTTTGAAACTGGTACCAGTTTGAACTGGTCTTTCCAATAGGGCTCCGTTGCCCAGCCAGTGTACTTGTACACCGACAATGAGCATCCCCCTCTCCCTTAAGAACCTCTAGGTGTACCTAGAGTGCCTTCATATGCGCTTCGCATAGAGTGATGCCAACTGCATGTTTCCCTTTCCCGCACCCTCTTCCACCGCCATTTTGTTCCTCTCATTGTTTCCCCGTGCGCCGGAAAGTGGCCTTTGTGTCCATCGGTTATCCCATCCGAGGGGGAAAATGCTAATCCTCCCTCCGTGGGTTCCAGAACGCTGCTCCGAACTTCTGAGATAAGGTGCTTGTTTCCGGGAGGGTTATAAGCCCCACGGATTATCGCCGAGGAACAAAATGGCTGCTGGTTTGTCGGCGAGTGGTATTACAAAGGGTGGCATCACCCTAGCAAAGCGCACATGAAGGCTCCCTAGGTGTACCAATGCACCGCCACGCTAGCCACGCGCCCCGATCAGCTTGTGCTTGGATTCCCCCATGGGGGTCACTTTTTGGGTTGGGCAGTTTCTTAGGAAGTATGGAGCTATGCTGTTCCCTCGGTATTGACAGTAGAGTGGACGCTATGTTTGTTTTAGACTTTTAGGCCAATCGGGTCTCCGGCTAGGATCACGTGACTACAGTCTCCAAGCTAGAGATAAGGCAGAGCACGGCACCTGCCTGAAGGCCAAGGCCACGGATAGCATCCACTGCACTATTAACTTTGGGTCGAACTTTCAAGAGGATATAAGCGACAAATCCTTTCATTGTGTGGTTGCGGCTCTGGATAAGCCTTTGCGAGGGCGCCCCCTTTTGGCCTTGGAGGAGCTGCAATTTTCATACCCATTTCTTTTTCTTTCTCTCCCTAAGCTGAAAGCATGGAAGAAGGCGCGCAGTTGCCGGACCAATGAACCGGAGGCTTTTTTATCCCTGGACTCCTCTGTCTGAGCGCGGATAACGGCAGGAGCGTGATCATGTGGTAAAGGTTTCAGGGATGACGAAGTAGCTTTTTTCGACCTCGGAATGTCTGCTTTCCGGCCTAGTTGCTTGTGTGCTGTGCTGCGACCAGCGGTGCTACCGTAGACTTCGTCCGTGACAACGTATTTGAGTGTACCAAGATTTCCAGTGTTTGAAAAGTCCTACGCATATATCGGCAACAGGGGATTTCTTCAAAGAAGCCCAAGGAATTCATGTGATGTGTTTAGTGATCGGTTCGGCAAATTACTGCTTCTGCCACATCGTGTTGAATCTTCACAGACCTCTTTCTTTTTCGTTTTTCTGTTTGTGTGGTTCTACAGTGCCCGCGTCGACATATATATCGGATTACAGATTTCAAGTGCGGTATTTTCATCGTAAGTGCACTGCAACCTACTTCTTTGCAACAATTGACCTTTCCGTTCCGGATTACCTCTAGAATTAGGCAGTGTCTATTTTCTAGCGGCCGGGAGAATAATTTCCCCGAAATTCTATCGGCAGTGGCCTGCCATTAGCTGTATACAATCATGTGACAACTGCAGGTGGAATACCGACTTTCTTATTCTCCTGGCGTTTTGTGAAAACACGTTTTTGTTGATACACGTTTTGTAGACACGTTTCATTGTCACTCGTTACGCAAAATGCACGCTGTAGGGACATTTTGTCGCGCGTGTATCTCTGAGGCGCGTGCTCACCGACGCAGCCCACCCGTTCGCGCCGCTTCGTGGAGACAGTCTGCGGCGGCTCATTACAAAAATGTTAACCCACCTGTCCCATCCATACACGTCACTTCGCGAATACATTCTGGGGCGGCTCATTAAAAAAAAAAGGAAGGAGAGAAGCTAATATAGAAAAGCTAATCTGAGCTGTCGATGAAACGTCGTTCGATGAATTAATGGCGACTGCCGGTGGAATTTTGTGGAAATAATTCTACCGGCTACTGGCAGAATGGACACTACCTAAGACTCACCCCCAGGTCTTGATTGCTTAGTAATCTTTTCAGTTGTCTAACAGCTTCTTTGAACGTCTTCAGATATCATGGATTGCTTGCAAGTTTGTACTTGTTTACGGAATAGGCTGTCTAATAAACTTCTATGAGATTTGATAACAATCCCGTGTGTCCGTTTACCTGCCCTTTTGCAATCACCGGGGCGCATAAATTTTTTTACTGTTTTCCTTGATGTCTTACATAGGTTTATGAAGTTATGAAACGGGTGCATAAAGTTGTGTGACCATGCACCTTTGAATCGGGTGCATCTGTGTTCTCTTCGAATTTAGTGAGTGTAAAAAGAGGTGTAACAGTACACTGTTGAACGGGGTACCCCTGTGTTCCCTTTGAGAGCAGTAGGTGTAGAAAAGGGAGTAACGGTAGACTATTGAGCGGGGTGCATCTGTGTTCCCTGTGAGTGAGGCGGGTGTATGAAGCGGTGAAATGGTGCACCATCGAATGGGGTGCATCTGTATTCCCTTTCATTTCATTGGGCGTAGAAAGAGGTATAGCCGTACACCATTCAAAGGGGTGCACCTGTGTTCCCTTCGAGTGAGATTTCTGTAAAAAAGGTGTACATGTGCACCACACCAACGGGTGTACACGTACTCCCATATTTGGGGTGCACATGTATTCCCCCAAGGGGTGTAGTATATGTGACAAGCACTTACACCCCCTATGGGTGTACACCATGACACCCTTTTTTTTAGAGTGCTCCTCGAATGTAAAGACTCTAACTGATATGGCCGACTTGAACCTCCTGGACGGCATTAGAGTTGTTGGTATTTCCGAAATGTGCAGTAGTTTCATACCGGTCTTGTCTTTCACTTTCACGGCCTCAGTCCCCTCTTCCCAGAGCTTCTCTTTGGTCCCATTGTTCCTAAATTCATTGAGGTGAGCGTCCCAAAGAACCCGACGCTTCGACACTTCACTGATAACCAGTTCATTGAACTGAACGCGAAACACTTAGTCTTAGTTGCTGTGACGATCTGTGTTGGAAAAGACACGTCAATGTCGCTCAGTTCTTCTTCTTTTGTTTTTCTCACTAGCGCTCGCAAAAGCCGGTTCCGATTAGCGTCTCTTGCGCTCGCTACAGTTGGTACTCAGGTGAGGAAAGCAAAAAAGAGCTGCGTAATTCATTAGGAAAAATTCTGAGGACAGAGACACCAATCCCCCTCCTCTATGATCTCCTGAACAATTTCGACGTGACTGCTCAAGCAAAAAAGTTCGACCCGCCGGAAAAAAGAAACCATAAACAAGTCGCTTGCGTAGGTACTTTCTCTGCTTGTCGTCTGCTTCAAGAATGCAAAAATGTCGCCTTTCTATGCGCCAGTTTTCCCGGAATGTTTTTCCTTCTGTCACGTGATTTCCCGCCGCGCTGTGAGAGGCCAGCGAGAAAGCTGCCGCTCTGCCGCGGCGAAAAATTTCCAACCTGTGAAACCATGGCGCTCAGCCGCTGGTGCTGGCCAGAGCGCCGCGACGGCAGAAATCGCGCCGCTCTAGGGCCAAAATCGTTGCATATGAAACCCGTTTAATGCAGAGTATACCGCTTTAGAAAGTCACGTGCCGATTATTAGAAGGTCCGAAATGAACCACTGCACAATGGCGGAACAACTGACATCGTGGAACGTGCAAGTCATCCCATAAAATAGCAAACGTTGGAGCGCGGCCAAAGCTAGGAGCCAACGAGCCAATGAAACAGCGTCGAAAGTGCAACGTCACTGCGCCGATCCCCTTTATTTGTGGGTGTTTTTGCCTTCTAATCCAACAAGACTCAAAGTGTGTGTGTGTATGTGTATATATATATATATAGGCAAAAATGATGTGCGCAGACACAGCAGCCGTAGGATGATAAAAATAAAATTCTAATTTAATGGCGAAAAAAGTCACGCAAGAAAAAAGGATGAAGTGTCGAAAAAAAGTTGTATTAGTTTACGGGAATAATGAAGACTAAGCAAAAGAACGCTAATTACGCGGGAAAGAAACTTTTTTTTAAAAAGGACGGAGTAAAAGTCAAAGTTAACACACAAGAACTTACAAAAATAAATTGTTAAATGAAAAATAAAATAAAGAATTGAAAATAAAAAATGGATAAAAATAAGAAAAGGGCCTGACGTCCGTCGACGTTTCGGCAGTGGCACTGCCTTCTTCAGGACGGGAGCCCATATGGCGTGGTAGGTTAGTTTTATAAAATATCTAGGGAGAGGGTTTGCTAACGCGAAAGTTCGAAGGAGTTTGTAGGGAAAGGGAAGCACGGGGGGGCGGGGGGGGGGGGGGGGGAAGGGGGGGGGGGATGAGTCCAATTTTGTCGCGATGAGGGAGGCGGTTCTGGGTTTTGTTCACAGGTGCACTGGTGGTATGAAGGAGCTTGTAGGGAAGGGGAACACAGAGGGGATAAGTCTGATTTTGGCGCGATGAGGCTCTGTTCGCCGGTGCATTGGTAGCAGAAGGGGCTTGCAGGGAGAGGGAAGCGCTAGGGGGGATGAGTCCACTTTTGTCGCGGTGAGGGATTAAGGTTGTGCATTTTGTTCGGGAGCTGCATTCTTGGGTAATTACGGTGCAGTGAGTGAGTCGTGGCCCCCTTGTATGACCGGGTCGTGTGGGGCCCTCTTCCTCCTTGACCCCGAGGGCTGGTACGTCCAGACCCAAGAAAGAAGAAAAAGAAAAAAAAGAGTTAAGCAAGGCGGGGATGTCGCGGCAGATGGTTGCTTAAGAGGGGGCGCACCTCAGAGCCCCATAGAGAATACATGAGGTTTTTCACCAAATTAAAAAAATTCTCACATAATAACGGCTGCGCAGATCTTCTTGAAAATTTCGGCTTTAAAGACATTGAGTCATTATCGAGTCACTAAGCGCAACAAATGTTTCATCATAAATTTAATTATATTCTTTAAAAAATCATGAAAATGGTCAAAATCGGCTAATTCGGCACTCTTGCGTTCGGAGCGAATTTACAAAATTATCTAAATTCAAACATAAGAAATATTGCGCTTAATGTCTTCTAAATTTATTACGGAATCGAATAATATTCAAATTATTCATGTAAGTCGATTTGTTCCGTAACTACAGCAAATATAAAGAACCAAGGTGACGGTGGTTGTTTTCGTCGTTTTTAAGATACCTCTCTCTCCCGTGCGGTGGCGCTCGCTGTCCACGAAATGCGAAATCGTCCGTTCGGAGATCGGCCGGATCGGCACTGTGCGAGGTGTTCTTCCGCGGCCGTATTCCGCGCCCGTATCCTGTTTCATTCTGCACGCCGAGGCGTCAGTGTGCGTGTTTTGCTTTCCTGGTTCTCGCTGGGTAGGTCTCCGTGTTTTCGCAAGTGGCAAATTCACCTTGGAGCTATGGGTCGAAGACAACCGTCCTGTGGCAAGCGGACCGCGGTCCGTCAACGCGTTGTGCTTGTTTCTACTTTTTTTTTTCTTTTGAAAACGGTTTTTTTTTTTTTTTTTTTTGACGCAAAGTTTTTTTTATCGTTATCCTTCACACAAACGTCCTTCGGCCTTGGGGTCGTGGAAATCGGGGATGAAGCGTGCACAGAGTAGATCGTTGTTTTCCTCCTTTTTATTTTTCACGGACGTCCTGTGACCTCCGTATGGTTCGTGGTCACCGCAATCTAACGCGGGCGAAAAACGGGTCGCCTGCTCTGTAGTCAGGGTATTCCTAGGGGAGGGTGATAACTCGCTGTTCTTCTGGAAATTCACATATCACCCAAAAAGGTGACATCGGTAATGATTACGGTATGTTTTTTCCGGTGTTTATTTTTGAGCGAAAACCGGTGCATGTTTTTCGGTGCTTATTTTTTAATCACCAGTGTATTATGGATTGAACGTCTTGTGATGATGCTAAAAAGCGTTGATAACCAAAGAAAAATGCGATTGGACAAGAACATTTCAAATTTCCAATTCTATTCACATATCCATTACGCTCTTCTCGTGGGAGCATCTATCTTGACGAAAAATGCCTAAGTCATTGAGCTGTGAACGCATACTCAGTGTACAATCTTTCGGCCTAGAGAGGTATTGCGCACGCTCGAACGCGCTTCACAGCCCAGTAGACGAAGTTGGTGGCACTCAGAAGGCGAGTTTTTGAATGGTCTGTAGTAGGCAAAATAAACAAATAACAATCAACGCATATCAGCTCTTCAAGCGAAGAGGCGCGTTTCTATGGTCAATGGTTCCGGACGGCACTAATGTTGTTGGCGTTGTCGTAAGATGACGTCAGTTCATACGAACTGACGTCATCTTACGTGATCACGTGACACAAACACGTCATCTTACATGATCTCGTTACACGAAATGACGTCATCTTACGTGATCACGCTGCACGAAATGACGCCATCTTACGTGACCACGTAACACGTCATCTTGTAAGTCAACCTCTCCCTACAGCAGCGCGCTCCGCGCTTTCCGGGCCCGTGCAGTGCTGTAGTCGAAAGCAAGCTCCATATGGCAAGCGAAAGCTTCTGAAGTCTCACATTGAGAATACTCGCAAGCGACCGTCTGTGGAAGCTTCGCACGTTGAGGTTTTTGTTGAGATCGAGCCATCGTGTTCCATTAACTATAGTTGAAGATATCGTTCAATAAAGCCCTAAAAAATATGAATGTAGTTGGTGTAGACATCAAGATCTAATCAAAAATGCGGTTTGACGTCGTTTAATTAACGTGTATATACAAGTGTAGAAAAAAATGAGTTATTTGTGCATAGATGTTTAAAAAAGTGTTTATTATTCGACATAGGACTTTGGGAGAAGGATGTGTTCAAATTTTTCTTCATGAGCGCAAATATACCTGACGCAATAAATAGTGACGATTTCATCGTCCCAGTGGTGAGCAGGTGATTTCTTGCTCGAAACAATGATGCCATTTCATAAACCAAGTTCTGTGACATATGCTTTTCCAATGTCTGGTCACTATTTTGTAAACCTTTCAGTCCAAACGAGTATACTTCTGTTTGTTTTTGTTAGCTTAGGAGGGGGTCACAGAGCCTATCTTTTTGTCTTCCTCTAGGACAGACGTACAGAGTTATACCGCAACACGCATCTGTGGAGCACACAGAGCTATCGCTCTCCTGTTGGCGGTACAGTAGCAGACGACACAACGCAGCTCCGTAGTCTATCGAGGGCACGGCTAGCCGCGGCCCGTAGCGCGACCGTTCAGACTAGGGAAATGGTTTTGAAGAACCGAGAAATGGTATCTTGTGTACAATAATCACATGTCGTTAGTATACTAGTATTCTACTTGCTAAGCCAAATAAATATTTGCAGCTTGTCAGAATATGTTTGCGTGACGATTTACCGTTCACACTCCTGACGGATGCTAGCGAATCCTTCATGTTCGTGGCTCGCAGTTATCGGTACCCCCTCGGAGTGACTTCACCATATATATTTTTTTCTTGCTTGCAGGACATCATAAAAATCACAAACACGCGAGAAAAAAAAAATCTTATGAGTACGCGTGATTTTGAGCTTCGCAGCTCTAAAGATGCCCGGTAAATGTCGTCCAGCTTGGGAAGAAACTAATCCTTTTTGTTGGAGTTTGACTATCGTATGCTGGCAGCTCGTTTCCGGTTTGTTTTGTCTATACTCCGTTTCACCGTAATTTGGCAACCCTCAGTCAGGGCTGCTGTGAGGGAATCACAGTCGCGGAGCAAAGCACGTGACAGCTACTTTTAGGAGCAGTACTATGGCACCTGCAGCGCGTCTCCGACTGGTGTGGTTAGCGTCTTATGCTGGCCATACATCAAAAGTGGTTCCGAAGTGCAACAAATGACGTCACAGAAGACGGAGTGTCACGCTGTTGCATCTCGCGATCCTGGCAATTCATCGTAGAAAGGCTGACGAAAGCCACGAGGGAACACGAGTGTCGCTGTCGTCATGGCGTCCCAACGAAAAGCAATTATACAATTTCGACGTTTTTGTAATTCGGTAATTTAAATTACTGTATACAATTTTTAAGAAAGTAAAGACATCATAACCAAATAGGAACTTCCGTGCTAAAACATGCAGTGCGAAGTGAAGACAACTACTATTTTTTTTTTTCTTCTTGATGTCCACAAAAAAAAAGGCTATGCAGCATCGATCCTACCGTTTTTTTGTTTTTTTTTTTTAGCACATTATGTGATGCACGAAAGTAACGACGTAAAAGCGCTGTAGAGACGATATAACCATGAAATGATTTTAAAATCGAATTTCATCCACCGCACGTCGTAAAAGGTGTGAAAAGGAACACAAAAACACAAGACTAGGGAGCCAAAAAAAATTATTTGCTATAGAACTTTTAAAAGAAAACTGGACTCTTTTGCGACTTCTTTCCTTCGAAAGCTCTGCCTTTTCACTACGATGCATACGCAGAATCGGTGCACGTCAGCCGAATCCACATCGCCTATTGGGTAAGAGCCTACCTCACCAGCACCGCGATCGTAAACAATAAATAGCCGGCGAATGTTTCCTAAAAGTTTTGTTAAATATTATTCAGATCCACATTTTGTAGCATAATTAGAGATGTGTGGCGAAAATTGCCAAATTTGATAATGCTGAGAGCCAAGCGCCATCTATCGTGTGGTAAACGAAGCAGCTACTGCGCGTGCGCAGTAGGGCATCAGAACGGTTATTTCCTTTGGTTTCCTTCCACTCAAAACTCTAACTGACTGAACGTTTATTTTTCTACGTGTTCATCTCGCGCGTGCCGACTTCAAGCAGCAAGAAAGAAATGTACTTAAGAGGGGGCGCACCTCAGAGCCCCATAGAGAATACATGAGGTTTTTCACCAAATTAAAAAACTTCTCACATAATAACGGCTGCGCGGATCTTCTTGAAAATTTCGGCTTTAACGACATTGAGTCATTATCGAGACACTAAGCGCAACAAATGTTTCATCATAAATTTAATTATATTCTTTAAAAAATCATGAAAATGGTCAAAATCGGCTAATTCGGCACTCTTGCGTTCAGAGCGAATTTACAAAATTATCTAAATTCAAACATAAGAAGTATTGCGCTTAGTGTCTTCTAAATTTATTACGGAATCGAATAATATTCAAATTATTCATGTAAGTCGATTTGTTCCGTAACTACAGCAAATATAAAGAACCAAGGTGACGGTGGTTGTTTTCGTCGTTTTTAAGATACCTCTCTCTCCCGTGCGGTGGCGCTCGCTGTCCACGAAATGCGAAATCGTCCGTTCGGAGATCGGCCGGATCGGCACTGTGCGAGGTGTTCTTCCGCGGCCGTATTCCGCGCCCGTATCCTGTTTCATTCTGCACGCCGAGGCGTCAGTGTGCGTGTCTTGCTTTCCTGGTTCTCGCTGGGTAGGTCTCCGTGTTTTCGCAAGTGGCAAATTCACCTTGGAACTATGGGTCGAAGACAACCGTCCTGTGGCAAGCGGACCGCGAGGTGTTCCACAACCTCGCGGTCCGTCAACGCGTTGTGCTTGTTTCTACTTTTTTTTTCTTTTAAAAACGGGCTTTTTTTTTTTTTTTTTGACGCAAAGTTTTATTTTATCGTTATCCTTCACACAAACGTCCTTCGGCCTTGGGGTCGTGGAAATCGGGGATGAAGCGTGCACAGTTCACACACAAGCGTGATCGTTGCTTTCCTCCTTTTTATTTTTCACGGACGTCCTGTGACCTCCGTACGGTTCGTGGTCACCGCAATCTCACGCGGGGAAAAACGGGTCGCCTGCTCTGTAGTCAGGGTATTCCTAGGGGAGGGTGATAACCCGCTGTTCTCCTGGAAATTCACATATCACCCAAAAAGGTGACATGGGTAATGATTACGGTATGTTTTTTCTGGTGTTTATTTTTGAGCGAAAATCGGTGCATGTTTTTCGGTGCTTATTTTTTAATCACCAGTGTATTATGGGTTGAACGTCTTGTGATGACGCTGAAAAGCGTTGATAACCAAAGAAAAATGCGATTGGACAAGAACATTTCAAATTTCCAATTCTATTCACATATCCATTACGCTCTTCTCGTGGGAGCATCTATCCTGACGAAAAATGCCTAAGTCATTGAGCTGTGAACGCATACTCAGTGTACAATCTTTCGGCCTAGAGGGGTATTGCGCACGCTCGAACGCGCTTCACAGCCCAGTAGACGAAGTTGGTGGCACCCAGAAGGCGAGTTTTTGAATGGTCTGTAGTAGGCAAAAGAAACAAATAACAATCAACGCATATCAGCTCTTCAAGCGAAGAGGCGCGTTTCTAAGGTCAATGGTTCCGGACGGCACTAATGTTGTTGGCGTTGTCGTAAGATGACGTCAGTTCTAACGAACTGACGTCATCTTACGTGATCACGGGACACAAACACGTCATCTTACATGATCTCGTTACACGAAATGACGTCATCTTATGTGATCACGCTGCACGAAATGACGCCATCTTACGTGACCACGTAACACGTCATCTTGTAAGTCAACCTCTCCCCACAGCAGCGCGCTCCGCGCTTTCCGGGCCCGTGCAGTGCTGTAGTCGAAAGCAAGCTCCCTATGGCAAGCGAAAGCTTCTGAAGTCTCACATTGAGAATACTCGCAAGCGACCGTCTGTGGAAGCTTCGCACGTTGAGGTTTTTGTTGAGATCGAGCCATCGTGTTCCATTAACTATAGTTGAAGATATCGTTCAATAAAGCCCTAAAAAATATGAATGTAGTTGGTGTAGACATCAAGATCTAATCAAAAATGCGGTTTGACGTCGTTTAATTAACGTGTATATACAAGTGTAGAAAAAAATGAGTTATTTGTGCATAGATGTTTAAAAAAGTGTTTATTATTCGACATTGGTCTTTGGGAGAAGGATGTGTTCAGATTTTTCTTCATGAGCGCAAATATACCTGACGCAATAAATAGTGACGATTTCATCGTCCCAGTGGTGAGCAGGTGATTTCTTGCTCGAAACAATGATGCCATTTCATAAACCAAGTTCTGTGACATATGCTTTTCCAATGTCTGGTCACTATTTTGTAAACCTTTCAGTCCAAACGAGTATACTTCTGTTTGTTTTTGTTAGCTTAGGAGGGGGGTCACAGAGCCTATCTTTTTGTCTTCCTCTAGGACAGACGTACTGAGTTATACCGCAACACGCATCTGTGGAGCACACAGAGCTATCGCTCTCTTGTTGACGGTACAGTAGCAGACGACACAACGCAGCTCCGTAGTCTATCGAGGGCACGGCTAGCCGCGGCCCGTAGCGCGACCGTTCAGACTAGGGAAATGGTTTTGAAGAACCGAGAAATGGTATCTTGTGTACAATAATCACATGTCGTTAGTATACTAGTATTCTACTTGCGAAGCCAAATAAATATTTGCAGCTTGTCAGAATATGTTTGCGTGACGATTTACCGTTCACACTCCTGACGGATGTTAGCGAATCCTTCATGTTCGTGGCTCGCAGTTATCGGTACCCCCTCGGAGTGACTTCACCATATATATTTTTTTCTTGCTTGCAGGACATCATAAAAATCACAAACACGCGAGAAAAAAAAAATCTTATGAGTACGCGTGATTTTGAGCTTCGCAGCTCTAAAGATGCCCGGTAAATGTCGTCCAGCTTGGGAAGAAACTAATCCTTTTTGTTGGAGTTTGACTATCGTATGCTGGCAGCTCGTTTCCGGTCTGTTTTGTCTATACTCCGTTTCACCGTAATTTGGCAACCCTCAGTCAGAGCTGCTGTGAGGGAATCACAGTCGCGGAGCATAGCACGTGACAGCTACTTTTAGGAGCCGTACTATGGCACCTGCAGCGCGTCTCCGACTGGTGTGTTTAGCGTCTTATGCTGGCCATACATCAAAAGTGGTCCCGAAGTGAAACAAATGACGTCACAGAAGACGGAGTGTCACGCTGTTGCATCTCGCGATCCTGGCAATTCATCGTAGAAATGCTGGCGAAAACCACGAGGGAACACGAGTGTCGCTGTCGTCATGGCGTCCCAACGAAAAGCAATTATACAATTTCGACGTTTTTGTAATTCGGTAATTTAAATTACCGAACAATTGTTCGGTAATTTACTGTATACAATTTTTAAGAAAATAAAGACATCATAACCAAATAGAAACTTCCGTGCTAAAACATGCAGTGCGAAGTGAAGACAACTACTATCTTTTTTTTTTTTCTTGATGTCCACAAAAAAAAAAAAAAAAAAGGCTATGCAGCATCGATCCTACCGTTTTTTTGTTTTTCTTTCGCACATTATGTGATGTCCTCTAACACGAAAGTACCGACGTAAAAGCGCTGTAGAGACGATATAAAAACAAAAATTTAAGTGAATCGAGCTTTGTAGTGGAACGAAAAAAAATTAATAATTAACGACTTTTTACGGTAAACACTTCACCTCTAATTAGAACTTCAAAAAAGTGACGGTTACGCGCTTTCATGCCCATTTCAACAAAGTTGGGAGAACGATGTATTGCATCTTGTGAATAGACATGTGGAGCAGCATGTTTATGTTAGAGGCATTGTGTGTAATCGCTGCGCAGTACCTGCCAAAAGAAGATATTATTTGGGCACAGTCTCAACCGTTTCCGTCTGTGTGTGCTACGAATACAGCAACTCTTTTCGTAGAAGAAGTGATGAGGAAATGGCGTGCCCTTGATGATACGATTGTGATTATGAAATAAAATTTTTAATCAGCCAATAATTGCGACCTGTCCGGTCGCCTGGAACCCCGACAACAACTATCGTTCTCTGGAAAGTTCATTCTAATATTTACACGTTTTGTGGAGTTCATCGAGCGAATAAGAATGTTCCAACAATGAGCTAAACCTACACGAGTTCTCGAATCCAACACGGCGCTTTTGAATTTTAGCGCCGTAGATAGTTCTGCGAACAGTGTATACTTCTGTGCAAATTAGGGAGCCTTCATGTGCGCTTTGCTAGGGTGATGCCATCCTTTGTAATACCACTCGCCGACAAGGGCGGCGGAGAAAAGCTCACCGGAGAAAAGCTCACCGGAGATAAGCTCACCGGAGATAAGCTCACCGGAGAAAAGCTCACCGCAAAACCGGCAGATGCGGAGAAAAGCTCACCGATTTTATTTGAACTCAGCGGACTCTGCGTCAAACGAGGCAATTTAACACAATTTGCATTAGTCTCTTCATTAAACATATGTCCCTTTTTTTTTGTAATATTCTTAAAGTTAATAAGCATTTAAACAACCGGAAAGAATAAACACAAATTCGGGACGCAAACAGACGATACAACTGTATCGTCTAATATTAAAAAATTTGAACACCAACCAAGCCCTTCTGTAGGGACCCTACAGAAGGGCTTGGTTGGTGTTCAAATTTTTTAATATTAATTACTCCCAACCAGACAGATTTCTGTCAAATGTTTACTTTTAAAACTGTATCGTCTGTTTGCGTCCCGAATTTGTTTTTATTCTTTCCGGTTGTTTAAGTATTTACCAACACGCTCGTTTTTTAATATTAATAAGCATACTTACTGATTCCTCAGAAATTAGTAATCACCCATTCTGTATACTAATGACGCCGCAAGTATAAAATCAGAACATCGTACACCGGTAAAAAGACAGTGCGCCGTCGGTAGCTCTGTCAGATAAAGAGGTTTGCTCTTTGCGAGCTTATATGAATAGCGGTGTCTGAACCGTTTCAGCTCCGAATATTGTGTACTGCCTAATAGATAAGTAGATGTTGGTTGATGTAATCAGTGTCCGCTACGCTGTTTTCTTTCTGTTAATTTCCCTAAACAAAACATTAGTGGCGAGAACAACTTCGTCGTGTCGTGTTTGTTGTCTTCACTCCGTTGCCGTCATCTGAGCGGTTTTCATCATGTGTAACGTTTACCAACTCGCCCTATTCGCTACCTTAAAGAATACTACTACTTATGTAGGTCACGAGTAACAACGGTGCCAGTGTGCGGCTCTGAAGGTCATGGGTGGCTCACCGTAGAAGGGCACTATCACACAAAGGTACCGTGTGGAAACACCAGCACGAGCGGCTAGGAAACGTGCATGTCCGTGGTAGAAAGAAGCCTCGATTTCCTTCTGACCGATTTCAAAAGTGCACACAAGCTTCAAAGAGAATTTCAGGCACCGCGTTGTTGCGCATGCACTTTCGAATTTTCGGCATTTACAGTTTTGACTTTTAGGTCTTAGGCAGACATTATTAAGTTTTCGAACTTTTTCCTGTTCTTCAAGGGCATAAAGTTTTCAGTTAGGCTTTCGTTGCCTAGACAGTAAGCCACAGAAAACACTCGCCCGCAATAATTATTTTGGGAATAGTATACTTAATAAGCTAAACAAATATTACAAAAAATGACATTTTCTTTTTTACAAAGCTGACGAATTTTAATAATAATAAATTTATATGTTACGCATGATCCAACAGCCTCCGAAAAAATAGAAGAAAGAAAAAAAAGCGGTGAGCTTTTCTCCGCATCCGCCGGTTTTGCGGTGAGCTTTTCTCCGGTGAGCTTATCTCCGGTGAGCTTTTCTCCGGTGAGCTTTTCTCCGGTGAGCTTTTCTCCGGGATTCCGCCGACAAACCAGCAGCCATTTTGTTCCTCGGCGATAATCCGTGGGGCTTATAACCCTTCCGGAAACAAGCACCTTATCTCAGAAGTTGGGTGCAGCGTTGTGAAACCCACGGAGGGAGGATTAGCATTTTCCCCCTCGGATGGGATTACCGATGGACACAAAGGCCACTTTCCGGCGCACGGGGAAACAATGAGAGGAACAAAATGGCGGTGGACGAGGGTGTGGGAAAGGGAAACAGGCAGTTGGCATCACTCTATGCGAAGCGCACATGAAGGCACCCTAGTGCAAATATTCGTCTAACAGTTTTGCAACGTTGGAAAGCATCGAAATGATTCAGAATCACTGCGGAGTTGATACTCGGGAAGATAGGACGGGCGCTTGGGAGAAACGGACCGTGGCATTTGAGACAGGGGCACAACCGGGGGACAAACGTGCTACAATCGCATACCCTTCCAAGGTCATCGCTTGGGCGACCGCGCGCGCGCCCAAGAAACCTTTCTTTTCTTCTTTTTAGGGGTGGGGGGGGGGGGGGGGGGGGGGGGAGGGAGGGGAGGGGAGTGGTGTAGGCGCTGATTGTCTTCCTCCTTTGTGGCTTTTGACAGACGCACAACGAGACTGGCAGGACAAGCGCATGATTCATTTCTTTCGATGGAGGCGTTCTGTCTGTGTATGCGAACATGATTTTTTTCCCCTTTTAGTAGTTAGTTGTTCTTGCCTTGGCTCGGGTCCCAGTGCGTGCGTTGTCGTTGTATGCCCACCATTTTTTTTTTTTTTTTTTAGTTTATGGTAGTTTTTGCGCTGATGGGATATCAAGGTAGACAAAAAGAAAAAAAAAACGAAATAGCGACTCGACAAAAAAAAAAAAAGTTGTTGCGATCAGGAACGTTTTCAAAGCGATTTTAGGAGCCTGCAGTGTTACCACAGGTGCAGGATTGAGAGCGTAACCCACGCACTTGAAGAGAAGGGGAAGCTCTCGTCTTATTGGAACTCTCTTTTATGGGTTTCCACGTCGCGATTGTCCTTCAAAATCAACTGTCATTTATTTCTCGCTCGTGGCTTCCAAGTACTGGAAGCCACGACTCGAGCCACAATAGTTTTGCGAAATCAAGGTTTCGCTGAAATGGATAACTCTCACGTACAGTTCGACGCGCAATACCTTTGCCGTATTGACTCGCGAGAGATGCCCCCAACACGGCTGAGTATGGCGGTGCTCCAGACCTAACATCTAAATTTTGTTGCCTTACCTGTTACTATTTCGCGCCCATTTTGAGCCATATCAAAATGAAAGCGCATGATGAAATAAAAATGACACTCGTTTTCCGCTCGATGGAAATTTCACGCCAGCTCGCTGTCTTTGCTGGTACTTTGAGCGTTTCCCAGCGATGCGGAAAGTTAAAAAAAAAAAAAAGAAAAAAAAAAAGAAAAAACGTACGATGGCATTTTTTGCACACTCATTACTTCTATAACACCGAGCCGTCTCGTATCCTTTTGTTTTTCTTTCATGGTACTAATTTCTTTCTGCGCATTACGGCTGTTGCGACGCTAATACCCCTGTTACACGGGCACACTTAACCGCGGTTAACCCAGCTTTAACTGCGGTTACGTGGCAGCACAGATGCCGCACTATACCCTCGGACAGCTATTTCAAAAGAAGTGAAGAGAGCGCGTGCACTCTTTTGATGGGTGCTCAAGATGCTCAAGCGCACGTTCGCCCATAGCTCTGACTGCATCGCCGCAGAATGTTATCGGCATGTATAGTGCGCTAATTGCGGTTTAGCGTAACTGCAGTGAAGTGTGCCCGTGTAACAGGGGTATAAGTCTGTCTGCCCTTCGAATTTGAACTTAGGCTCAGATCAGGGACGAACCAGTTTAAATCAGGAAAATATAATTAACACTGTAGCAAAGTAAATCTATCATATCGATCGGAAATACGATTTGGCACATTCCATCTGAACACATATTGTGCACAGCGAATGCAATAGCGAGTCAGCGTGCAAAACGCCGCCACACTGAGCTACCATAACATCTCAGCGATTTTTGCATAGCACCGAGCACGGAAAAGAGAAAACAGTTATTCATTCACATAAACGAAGCAAATTTATTTAAAGCCCGGACACTCCGTACGTCCAATCTAGCTAAGG
Source organism: Ixodes scapularis (assembly GCF_016920785.2). Taxonomy (NCBI): domain Eukaryota; kingdom Metazoa; phylum Arthropoda; class Arachnida; order Ixodida; family Ixodidae; genus Ixodes; species Ixodes scapularis. The sequence goes on along the minus strand of NW_024610323.1, from coordinate 20,498 downwards.
TTATCAATAGACTCGACCTTGTCATTTGTCGAAACAGATAAAAGACGTTGGCAAAAATGATTAGACTGAATAAGTGAATCTAACGCACGTATTTTACCAACCGATGGTCGCGCGCCTTCAATACCATTTCCAATTGTCATTGCGCACGTTGGACACACTTTGGGGAGCAATGCATATTTACATCGCCGCCCGAGGTCTCCATTGAACGTGTAGTGCTGACCCAAATAAAATGCTAACCTGACTCTCAATCGCTCACCGCAAAGAACGATTTCGAACAGGCGGTACTGTAGGTCACTTGAGATAAAAAAAAAGAGAAGAAAAACAAGCTATAGAAACGAGCGTCGTAAAAAAGGGGGCCGGCATTTTTATTCCTACCTCCGAACAGAAACGAGCGCCACCCAGTGCATCACACAGCGCAGAGGCCGGACTCGGCCACCGCGCGTACATACCAAGCGCGCGAGGGAGGGAGAAACTTCCTCCGCCGGGAGAATACGGCACATTTCGGGATCTATTTCACGCAGCGGATAACGCGGGCCTTTTCACACCTCGATACTGGCGCCATCTAGAAGTTGCGCGTTCAACCACGTTTCGAGCCGCGCGCCATCTGGTGGCTGAAACGGACGAATAAATAGAGGTACCGCGCCCTCTTAAAACAAACCACGACGAACAAGAACGCTGGATCCACAAACACCCGAGAAGAGCGACAACAGCCGCGAATCCCGCTCCGACGAAACTCTCAGAATATAGGCCTAGCAGGCACTCCGACTCGGCGCAGCGTTGCTTCGTCGCAAGACCGTCTGCCTACGACCGGCTGGCGTACTGAATGGAATATGCCCGCGCTACCCTTGTGGACCCTTCCGTATTATAGTTTGATCGCTGACCTCAATTTTAGGTTAAGAGGTGAGGTCAATCTCTTCCCCTTGTTTTCCGAGGCAGTGTTGACGAACACTCGTCGAAAAGGGACCCTCGTCGATCCTCTCCTTGTTTTGTGTGATATAGAGCTGAAATAAACGCTGTATGGATTACCTTCGTAGCACGGTATGTACACTTTGTTATTGGTATGCCATTTTTATTCTGACAGACTGCACGTCACTGTCGAGCTGTAACAGTTCGTGGGAGGTATACGTGCAATACCGGTCCAACCTTTCTTTGCCGAGTGTCGCGTCAGTATCGAGTTGCAATTGTAAAAGATCGGGCCCGAAGCGCTCACCAACAGCGCGAATACAGCACTTCATCAAACGCGCGCGTCCGCTCCGAGTGTGAACAGGTATTTACGTGGCTCTTGCTGACAGTTCAAACGTATCTTTTTTAACGTCGGCTCGCTCCTGCATCTCCGAGACCGCGAAAAACGCCGCGGCAAATTGTTCCCATCTGCACTTCCCAACAGGCATACCGGCGTATGGGACTATTCCCATGCTGTCGCTGTAGCGCAACGTATCTCATTGAATTTCGTTCAGCTGCGATGCGGCGATGAGAGGCGCCGATTCAGAAAATACGTCGGTGACATCGGCGCAGTAAAACCCACCGGCGCACCCCAACTCGCTAACGCTCCCATCTCCTACTGCAGAGAGAACTTCCGGTTCCGGAAACATCGTACGTCACGGCTTGTTTTGCGGTCAAGAAAAAGTCGATATTTCATTAATTTTTTGTGTAGAAGTTAATAAACCGAGACGAAAACGGATGCCTGTTCGGCATTCAGTGAACATTGACGGTTTATTGTAAAAGTTATGTGGAAAAAGTAAAAACGTCATTTCATGGTCCCTTTAAGGGAATCGAGCTTTGTAGTGGAACGGAAAAAAAATAAATAATTAACGACTTTTTACGGTAAACACTTCACCTCTAAGTAGAACTTCAAAAAAGTGACGGTTACGCGCTTTCATGGCCATTTCAACAAAGTTGGGAGAACGATGTATTGCATCTTGTGAATAGACATGTGGAGCAGCATGTTTATGTTAGAGGTATTGTGTGTAATCGCTGCGCAGTACCTGCCAAAAGAAGATATTATTTGGGCACAGTGTCAACCGTTTCCGTCTGTGTGTGCTACGAATACAGCAACTCTTTTCGTAGAAGAAGTGATGAGGAAATGGCGTGCCCTTGATGATACGATTGTGATTATGAAATAAAATTTTTAATCAGCCAATAATTGCGACCTGTCCGGTCGCCTGGAACCCCGACAACAACTATCGTTCTCTGGAAAGTTCATTCTAATATTTACACGTTTTGTGGAGTTCATCGAGCGAATAAGAATGTTCCAACAATGAGCTAAACCTACACGAGTTCCCGAATCCAACACGGCGCTTTTGAATTTTAGCGCCGTAGATAGTTCTGCGAACAGTGTATACTTCTGTGCAAATATTCGTCTCACAGTTTTGCAACGTTGGAAAGCATCGGAATGATTCAGAATCACTGCGGAGTTGATACTCGGGAAGATAAGACGGGCACTTGGGAGAAACGGACCGTGGCATTTGAGACAGGGGCACAACCGGGGGACAAACGTGCTACAATCGCATACCCTTCCAAGGTCATCGCTTGGGCGACCGCGCGCGCGCCCCCAAGAAACCTTCTTTTTCTTCTTTTTAGGGGTGGTGGGGGGGAGGGGAGTGGTGTAGGCTCTGATTGTCTTCCTCCTTTGTGGCTTTTGACAGACGCACAACGAGACTGGCAGAACAAGCGCATGATTCATTTCTTTCGATGGAGGCGTTCTGTCCGTGTATGCGAACATGATTTTTTCCCCCTTTTAGTAGTTAGTTGTTCTTGCCTTGACTCGGGTCCCAGTGGGTGCGTTGTCGTTGTATGCCCACTATTTTTTTTTTTTTTTTAGTTATTGGTAGCTTTTGTGCTGATGGGGTATCAAGGTAGACAAAAAGAAAAAAAAAATAAAATAGCGCCTCGACAAAAAAAAAAAAAAAGTTGTTGCGATCAGGAACGTTTTCAAAGCGATTTTAGGAGCCTGCAGTGTTACCACAGGTGCAGGATTGAGAGCGTAACCCACGCACTTGAAGAGAAGGGGAAGCTCTCGTCTTATTGGAACTCTCTTTTATGGGTTTCCACGTTGCGATTGTCCTTCAAAATCAACTGTCATTTATTTCTCGCTCGTGGCTTCCAAGTACTGGAAGCCACGACTCGAGCCACAATAGTTTTGCGAAATCAAGGTTTCGCTGAAATGGATAACTCTCACGTACAGTTCGACGCGCAATACCTTTGCCGTATTGACTCGCGAGAGATGCCCCCAACACGGCTGGGTATGGCGGTGCTCCAGACCTAACATCTAAATTTTGTTGCCTTACCTGTTACTATTTCGCGCCCATTTTGAGCCATATCAAAATGAAAGCGCATGATGAAATAAAAATGACACTCGTTTTCCGCTCGATAAAAATTTCACGCCAGCTCGCTGTCTTTGCTGGTACCTTGAGCGTTTCCCAGCGATGCGGAGAGTTTAAAAAAACAACAACACGTACGATGGCATTTTTTGCACACTCATTACTTCTATAACACTGAGCCACCTCGTATCCTTTTGTTTTTCTTTCATGGTACTAATTTATTTCTGCGCATTACGGCTGTTACAACGCTAAGTCTGTCTGCCCTTCGAATTTGAACTTAGGCTCAGATCAGGGACGAACCAGTTTAAATCAACACTGTAGCAAAGTAAATCTATCATATCGATCGGAAATACGATTTGGCACATTCCATCTGAACACATATTGTGCACAGCGAATGCAATAGCGAGTCAGCGTGCAAAACGCCGCCACACTGAGCTACCATAACATCTCAGCGATTTTTGCATAGCACCGAGCACGGAAAAGAGAAAACAGTTATTCATTCACATAAACGAAGCAAATTTATTTAAAGCGCGGACACTCCGTACGTCCAATCTAGCTAAGGTTATCAATAGACTCGACCATGTCATTTGTCGAAACAGATAAAAGACGTTGGCAAAAATGATTAGAAGTAAGTGATAAGTGAATCTAACGCACGGATTTTACCAACCGACGGTCGCGCGCCTTCAATACCCTTTCCAATTGTCATTGCGCACCTTGGACACACTTTGGGGAGCGATGCATATTTACATCGCCGCCCGAGGTCTCCATTGAACGTGTAGTGCTGACCCAAATAAAATGCTAACCTGACTCTCAATCGCTCACCGCAAAGGACGATTTCGAACAGGCGGTACTGTAGGTCACTTGAGATAAAAAAAAAGAGAAGAAAAACAAGCTATAGAAACGAGCGTCGTAAAAAAGGGGACCGGCATTTTTATTCCTACCTCCGAACAGAAACGAGCGCCACCCACTGCATCACATAGCGCAGAGGCCGGACTCGGCCACCGCGCGTACATACCAAGCGCGCGAGGGAGGGAGAAACTTCCTCCGCCGGGAGAACACGGCACATTTCGGGATCTATTTCACGCAGCGGATAACGCGGGCCTTTTCACACCTCGATACTGGCGCCATCTAGAAGTTGCGCGTTCAACCACGTTTCGAGCCGCGCGCCATCTGGTGGCTGAAACGGACGAATAAATAGAGGTACCGCGCCCTCTTAAGCTGTGTATTGTTGACAGAGTACCCAAATACTGGAATTTATGAATTAGGAACGACTCGCGAATTTCTCTATTTGTTTGAGTCTTGAAGCCACTCTGTATGACTAATTTTGCCTCCGTTATTACATGTCCCTTCTGACTGAAATGTTTGGATACTGGAAGGTCGGGTTTGCACCTAACGTCGGACTTATGGCCGTAGTATCTTTGAGGAAACGTGGATTTAGTTTGTCCAATGTACTGCTCTTTACATTTGTGACATTCAATAAGGTATATTACATTGCCTGAGTCACAGTCGACATCGCTGCTAATCGTTTGACGGAAGTGCGAATTTGTGCTAGATACACTGTTAGTGGAAAGCATTTGACGGCATATCTTGCAAAGAGATTTTTCACATGGTTTACATCCCGCTGGTTTTGAATGACTTTGTTTATATAGTTTTGCATGCACGAGATTGTCACGAATGTTTCGAGGTCGTCTAAAAACCGCTCTGAGCGCGTCGGGGAATATTTCTTTAAGTTTAGTCGATTGCTCTATCAAGTACTGATAATTCCTTAAAGGGACACTGACAGGGTATTTATGCTCGCCGAGGTTGTTAGTTGTACGTGTCATACGAGAGCACAACTACCCAGAACAGAATTTGCGGCTCGAAATTCGGTTTCTTTCCGTCCGAAAACCGCCGATCAAGAACTGGCAGGTTCGAGTCTCGCTCACTCTCTTTTTCGCGATCACGGGCCGTTTTCTAAGGTATCGATGCGACCACCAAATTTAATCAAAGTCGTGGGTCACTGAAGGCACACACTCAATATTAAAAATAGAAAAAAATATGAAACCCATTTTTGTGGCTTCTAAAAAGCTGTAAATACGTTGATTGAAAAAAAAAAGTTCCACAGACAACCGGAAGCATTCTGTGCGTTCGTCGTTTCGCGTATCGTGGGACTCGCAGGGACGGCGATGGCGGCGGACGACGGGCGTGGGACCTCTATTTCAGAACTGTCGTTCGCGGTACGGGCGAATTCTGTCTACCGTTAAAAGAGAAGTTTGTGACTGATCAAAAGAATTGGTATTCATCCCGTACGACACGCCCGGCCACCTAACCGATTTGCACGAAGACGTCGCCAAGCCGTCGCTCCCTTCTCGTGGCTGAAGACATCGCTCGCGCCAACGTCAAGCACGACGTGTCTACTTCGAGTTGAATATGCACGCGTACGATTTCTTTACTAGGTGCGAATGTTCCCAAAGCGTGGTGCTTCCCGACTTCGACCCGGGAGTGCTTTTGCTAGACTTCGGGAGACGAGCTGGATGCTGCTGACGTGTGTGAACGATTTGGCAATTTCTTCAGTGAAATGTTTTCTGATGAGACCTTTCCCTTACCAATACTCTCACCTGAAGATAGTATACTAACTCAAATGGCTCCAATTACCATGTGTGCGACTGGTATTCAGAAACTAATAGAAAATCTTCCAACCAATTCAGCTCCAGGCCCTGATAATATTTCAACAAAACTCCTTAAGCTCTGCAAATATGAAGCTTCCACTCTCCTATGTTTACTCTTCCAACAATCCTTACAAACTGGTATAATTCCTGCCATTTGGAAACCAGCAAACGTCACCCCAATTTTTAAAAGCGGTCAAAGGAATGAGTTGACAAATTATAGACCAATCTCTCTGACAAGTGTACCTAGTAAACTGATGGAGCATATAATTTTCTCAAATATTATGGATCACTTGTCGGTCAACAACTTGCTCTTTGTAAATCAGCACGGTTTCCGGCGGTATCATTCTTGTGAAACCCAGCTTTTTGAATTTGTCACAGACCTCCATCAAAACCTTCACTCTAAAACTGAAACCCATGCAATTTTTATCGACTTTCAAAAAGCATTTGACAAGGTACCACATCAACGACTTCTTCTTAAATTACGCGCTTTGCAAATAGAACCATCTGTTATACAGTGGATATCGAACTTTCTCGTCGACCGCTCGCAAAGTGTATGCTATGAATGCGAATCTTCATGTCAAGGGAAAGTAAGGTCAGGAGTACCACAGGGAACCGTGCTGGGCCCATTACTTTTCCTTTTATACATAAACGACTTGTCCAAAACTATCCAGTCTACCATCCGTTTGTATGCCGATGATTGTGTGATTTATGGAAAAGTATCTAGCGTTCACGATTGTATTGAACTTCAGAACGACTTAATTAAAATTGAAACATGGTGTCTAAAGTGGCAAATTAACATAAATATTTCAAAAACAAAATTTATAAATTTTAGTACTAAGCGAAGTCCAGCTGACTTTAACTACACTCTCTTCGATGGAGTTCTTGAACATGTGCATACATATAAATATCTTGGGGTTTATTTCACATCAAACATATCTTGGGAAGCCCACATCAATCATATAAGTGCAAAAGCAAATCAAAGCCTTGGTTTTCTAAGACGAAATCTTCACATGGCGAACTGGGAAACAAAGCTTGTAGCATATACTACCCTGATTAGACCTCAACTCGAATACGCTTCGATAATATGGAATCCACATCAACTTCTTTTGACACAAAAGCTCGAATTAGTGTAAAACAGAGCCACACGCTTCATCCTTAAAAACTACACGCGTACAAGCATCAGCTCACTAAAGGAAAAACTTGGGCTACCACCTCTTGCAGACAGAAGGAAAATCTCAAGACTTGCATCATTACATACTTTGTATTACCACTGCCCATCGAAGAGAGAACTGTATTGCCGGGCTGCACCGCATATTTCCGCGCGTACTGATAATTCGCAAAAACTCCATTTGGTCACTCCACGAACAAACCTCTTTAAATTTTCACCATTACAGTTGGCTTCATACGAATGGAACTCTCTTCCTGATAATATTGTAATCATCCAAGAATCCTCTGCTTTCAGAGATTCTCTTAATACTTACTTATACGCATAGCAACCGTAGCACCTGTTTTCTTGTTCTATTTCTTTTATGTTTGTGTTTTGAATAATGTTGTGCTTGCCCCCCCTTATGTAAAGCCCTACGGGCGCTTTAAGGGTATAATAAATGAAATGAAATGAAATGAAAATCGACAGCGAACTTTCCAACTTACAGTTTACCGGCTGAATTATTACTAAGGAAGAAGATCCATCAGGAACGAGATGCCCCAGTAGCTCAGTGGGAAAGACGTTCGCTTCGCACGCGGTAGGACCGGGTTCAATCCCCCGTGAATGTTTTTTTTTTTTTTTTTACATACATTTTCCGACGTTTACATATCTTTGTCTTTTTTTTTTTTTTACAATCATCACTGAAGAAACAAACAAAAAAATAACAAACAAATGTTGTGGACGATACTTCGCTGAATTAAACGGTATGGGATTTCCGTTTTGACACCTGCGAACTCAATGTAATCACTTTACACAAAATGCAAAGAACATATAAATCAGGTAGCGTCCGCTTTCCGAGGTGCCCGTAAATGTTCTACAGGAATTGCAGCCAGCCATTGGTCCCGATCCCGTTTATCTTTCGGAAACTCTGTCGCACAATGCCACTTCTGTTTCGGACGCAGGACATGTGAGCCAGCTCTTCACGCAACATCTTGGGTTTATTCTTTTCGGAGCCGATCATGGAAATTCACCACGGGCACTCACTACTCATCTCCAACTCCTCAATGTACAAAACAACTCATCTTGGAGTACATAACAACGAGCGGAACAAACATAACTGCAAAAGAATCTCACGGCAAGCAGTTCCCGCACGCCGCATCGCACGCCGCATGTCGTGTCGTCTGCTACCGGAGAGGAGAAAAAAAAAACGCACGGTCGGGTGTAGCCACGTGACTTCCGCCAGTCACTCTCTGCTCTCCACTTCTCCGACCTCCGTCGGGTTTCGGTTTCGGTTTCGAGCAGTTGCGTCTTTTGGCTTTATTAAAGAAATACGCTACTCTGTTGCAAAATATTAATTGGGTAGTCCTCCGACATCATATTGAAGCGCCTGGCAAAGAATAAAAAAAATTTTTTGGGGGGTGTCAGTGTCCCTTTAAGATCGAGCGGATGGCTGGGATGTTGTTACTGTAGGTTCTGGGAGCGAGGGCCGGCCACCACCACCAGAGGCCGCTACGACCACCCAGAGAACATCTGGGCCGCGCAAACGTCCGGCCGCGCAAGTGCATAAAAGAGGGGGACACGCCTACAGTGAGGGGAGACGGTCTGGCGACACAGGGACGTGTACGTCGAATGCCCGGCATTATTATACTTTATTACTAACAACCCTTTGATGTTACTTTAATAAATGTAGTTTCTCGTTTTTGGAAACCCCGGCTCCGTGTTGTTCCTCCCGGATGGGCATGCAGCAAGGCAACCCTACCACAAGGTAAGTGTGAGGTTCACAAGATTTTTGGGGGCATTTCGCGTGGTGCCCGGAGAGAGTATTAAAGGGGTACGGAAACGAAATTTTAACGCCAATATTTCCGCATAAATATGGGCTAGGGACAGGCACCACCTCGGAAATGTCAATATCGCGCTGTAAAACACAGGATAACTAATTTTAAACCTAATTAAACGATTTCAAATTTACCATCGTTTTGTTTAACCCGAGACTGGGGTAATTCGGAAAAGGGACGAGAAGAAAAGAGGCCACAAGGAGGCGACGTCTCAAACACAGCTAAGGATTTTATTCCATCGTATGCACTTTTATACACACCACCAACCAAGTCGACCAATGACAACATAACACCCGGAATACACTAAGCCAAACATAGGCCCAAAACATTGCAAAAGAAAAATCTTTCAGCCAAACAAAAGGACAAGATAAGCCTCCGACTACACAAAGTCAACAAAGAACCGTTAAAAGGTTTTTTCACACCCGCAAAAACACGGAACCAAAGGGAAACCGGTACTTAGTCACCGTAAAGCAAAAAAAAAAAAAACCGGCAACCGGTCATTCTAACCCCCACTACACATTGAAGGAAAGCGGAAGAGGGTAACCATGAACCAAAATACACAAAGGGGAGAATGCAAAAGTTCCAACCTCAACTACACACTTGAAAGAAGTAACAAGGAATACCAGAACAAACAATATGTCCTGCACCTGTACTGCATCTTTGTAGGCAGCGCACAAAGTGCTGGATAGCTTACAAAAAAAAAACAAAAAAACAAAAAAAAAACCGGGGGGTTTACATCTTGAGGAATTTTCTTGAGCTTTCCCCTAGATGCATTGATGGCTGGCTAATACAATTTCCCATCGACTTAATTCGGACTGTTTCTTTCACTACCCTTTTTATCTCATTTTCCTCTCGATGTATTACCTCCGTTTCCGACCAAAACACCTTACAATTATAGTTTTGTTTAACCCGAGACTGGGGTATTTCGGAAAAGGGACGAGAAGAAAAGAGGCCACAAGGAGGCGACGTCTCAAACACAGCTAAGGATTTTATTCCATCGTATGCACTTTTATACACACCACGTCCACACACCACCAACCAAGTCGACCAATGACAACATAACATCCGGAATACACTAAGCCAAACATAGGCCCAAAACATTACAAAAGAAAAATCTTTCAGCCAGACAAAAGGACAAGATAAGCCTCCGACTACACAAAGTCAACAAAGTATCGTTAAAAGGTTTTTTCAAACCCGCAAACACACGGAACCAAAGGGAAAGAGGGCATACAAGACCTAATTACACAAAGCCAAGCAACAAACCATTAAACTAGCCGGTACTTAGTCACCGGAAAGATAAAAAAAAAAAGAAACAAAAAACGGCAACCGGTTATTCTAAGCCGCACTACACATTGAAGGAAAGCGGAAGAGGGTAACCATGAACCAAAATACACAAAGGGGAGAATGCAAAAGTTCCAACCTCAACTACACACTTGAAAGAGGTAATAAGGAATACCAGAACAAACAATATGTCCTGCACCTGTACTGCATCTTTGTAGGCAGCGCACAAAGTGCTGGATAGCTAAAAAACAAAAACAAAAAAAAAACAAAAAAAACGGGGGGTTTACATCTTGAGGAATTTTCTTGAGCTTTCTCCTAGATGCATTGATGGCTGGCTAATACAGTTTCCCATCGACTTAATTCGGACTGTTTCCTTCACTACCCTTTTTATCTCATTTTCCTCTCGATGTATTACCTCCGTTTCCGACCAAAACACCTTACGATTGTTGCACTCAGACACGTGCTTGGCGATCTCCGAGTTCGGTGCCCCGTTTTTTACATTTCTTTTATGCTCGGTCAGTCTGTCATTCACGCACCGCGAAGTTTTCCGAATTACTCCTTTTCCGAATTACCCCAGTCTCGGGTTAAAAAAAACTATGGTTAACTTCCACCAGCTCGCCTGCACCCTTACAATTTTTTCACTTTCAAATTTACATCTGGTGGATGGTGGGAAAGTTCTCGTGACATCACTTGTGGCATAGGAGCAGCGCCGCTCTGCGGCAATACGGCGTGCCGGCAGAATTAGCCTAGGCCTGAACGCGTTTGCAAAGCCTTGGCGGAGAAAGCCAAAGCGTAGTTGGCCACAGTGAGCTCGTAACTCAGGGTTACCAGATTGGGCTATTAATAGCCAAATTGGGCTACTTTTTTTTGTATTTGGCGTCAAAATGTGGCGGTTGGCTATGTGGCTATTTTTGGGCTATTTCAAATCATGACGGAGAAAAATAATTCAACATGACAAACATTGAGACGACACGAAGACACAGAGGTCTCTACTATTTATTTTTCTTGTGCTTGCTTTAGGGTAGAGAGATAAAAGATTCTTTAGGATGGACACAAATCAACAGTCCATTTTTTACGGATTCCTGCTTTCAAGGTTTTCTGTGAAGATGCGTAGGCATGACGTCAGGACTACGGCTTTGACCTAGATTCAGTTCTCGGCCATGGAGTCCGAGTACAGGCTTCTCCAGACGCATATCAGAGATCTGTCTGATGATTGTTTAGAGCTATTTTGGAAAAATGTAAGGGAGGCAAGAAACAGCTCTGGGGCAGCCATGTTCCCGTTGCTCTCTGCGCTTGGCACCGCGCTTTTGACACTACCCATGTCAAATGCCGCCGTTGAGAGGGTGTTTAGTCAGGTGTCCCTCACGAAGTCGGACCTCAGAAACAGATTGTCCCATTCGACCCTGGAAAGCATCCTGTTTGTGAAGTTCGCATTCCTTGGGAAGAAAGAGTGCTGCAAGGACTTCAAGCCCACAGAAGAATTTTTTCTGCGCTTCAACTCGCAACTGATGTATGAGGTCAGCCAGCCCTGCACGAGCAATTGTTAACTCTATGTGACTGTACAAACGCGTGTCAATACTTAAAAATGCCGATACTTCTTTGTGTGTGTTTTTCCAATAAAATGTTTCATATACATTTCAAGATGTTGCTGTTCTTGGAAGCTTCTTCTACACAATATATGCAGATGCAGTTCCGGCTCCAGTTCCTACTTGCGAGAGCATAATTTTAAATTTTGTGGACCCTGACACTCAGCTGGATTTTGGCTACTTTTTGGCTATACAAATTTTTTGCATTTGGCTACTTTTGGGCTGTACCGTTTGGCATTTTGGCGGTTTGAGCTAAACCTACCTGGCAACCCTGAGCTCGTTCTCGTTGCGGCTCTTTGCGCGACACGACCCGAGCATGCTTCTGGCACGGCCGGTATTAGTTGCTGCGAGTCGCGAGCTGCGAGCCGACGTTAAAATTTATATGTTTGAACTACGAGTGCCAGAAGGAGCCACGCAAATACCTGTTCACATTCGGAGCGGACACGCGCGTTTGATCAAAGTGCTGGATTCGCTCTGTTAGACCGCGTTTCGGTAAGCACTTCTGCACCGATCTTTTACGATTGCAACTCGATACTGACATGACACTCGGCAAAGAAAGGTTGGACCGACATCGCGTAGCTCCAACGAACTGCTATACCTCGACAGTGACCGTCGCGTCAGAATAAAAATGGCATACTAATAACAAAGTGTACATACCGTGTTGCGAAGGTGATCCGTATGGCGTTTATTTGAGCTTTATATCACACAAAACAAGAAGACAGAATCAATGAGAGTCCCTTTTCGACGACAGCGTTCGTCACCGCTGTCTCGGAAAACAAGGAGATCGAAATGACAAGGGTCGCGCGGGCATATTCCATTCAGCAGGCCAGCCGGTCATGGGCAGACGGTCTTGGCCAAGGACCGCCGGAGCAACGGTGCGCCGAGTCGGTGTCGCTGCTAGGCCTATACTGTATTCTGCCGAGCTCGCTTGGTCGGTAGAATCGTGGTCTTTGTAGCTCTTCTCGGGTGTTTGTGGATCCTGCGTTCTTGATCGTCGTGGTCTGTTTCAAGTGCTCCTTCCTTTTTTCTTGCTGGTTGAAGTCGGGACGCACGAGAAGAGCACGTAGAAAAATAAATGTCCGTTGGTCGTCGCTACCAAGTAACTGAGCGACGCTGTCGGCCATGTTGATTTGATCGTAAAAAGTGCGTAAGACAGCCTCGGAGCTGTCGAAGGATTCTGTCGTAACCTGCGCAAAAGTTTCGACAATTTCGTTTCGAGAAAACGGGTTTTCTCTCAAATTTGTCGTACGCACTTTTTTCGTCGTGAGTTCGCTTTGAGCATCCGGCCTCAGAGCTGGTTTTGTCAGTGGTGCCGTGGTTGCCGACTTGGCGTGGTGCAGCGTGCGTGCCGCCCTTGCGCATCTCAAACAGCCACGTTGTCACAGGCCGTAAATCGTCGACGCGCCACCAAGTGGCAACGCTCGTAACCACAACATCCACGCCGTAGCCTTTCCCTTCTGGCACAAGTGACGTCACGAATGCGCCCAATATCCCAAGACGCATCGCGCTCTCCGATTGCTGATTTTTGAGCGCGCGCCCAATCGGTCCCATCAGGGTGAAAAATATAGCCATCCGTTCAAAATACAAAGGCGCGATTATGATTTACGGATATCATTTATCATATTGAACCTATTTCTGACCATAATATATGTATTTCAAGTTTCGCTTCAGTATCCCTTTAAATTACGATATTTTCCACGTGCCGTGTCTATTAACAGCTAAGGCCGTTGGGTATTCACATCCCCGGGACGCCTGCCTGAGTACTTTTAATATTCTGTCTAGATCGTCATCGTCATCATCAGGCAACCACTTCCGCCTACAACCGCAAAAAAGACAAGCTTGTTAACTCCGAGACTCTCTCAAAACTTTTGGATTTAATACTAAACTTTAATAATTTCGAATTTGACGACAACCATTATCTTCAAACTAATGGCACAGCAATGGGTACCAAAATGGCACCAAACTACGCGAACGTATTGATGGGAGTTTTGGAGGACAGCTTCTTGGGACAATGCGCGCTAAACCCTCTCTTGTACAAACGATATATTGACGACATATTTATAATTTGGCAGCACGGCCTTAGCGATCTACTTTGTTTCATTGAAAATTTTAACCAGTTTCATCCTACTGTAAAATTCACAAGCTCTTACTCCCTCACAAGTATCAACTTCTTGGATGTCTCTGTTAAACTTGTATTAAGCATTACACTCTTCCGAAAACCAACCGATTCACAGCAATATCTCTCGTACAAAAGCTCGCACCCCCGACATTCCAAAACAGCCATCCCTTATAGTCAAGCCCTCCGATGCCGCCAAATCTGTTCAAACGATGACGAACTAGATAGAAATTTAAAACAACTCAGGGAGGCGTTCCGGGGACGTGAATACCCAACGGCCTTAGTTGATAACGCGATAGACAAGGCACGCGCAAAAGATCGTAATTTAATACTCTCTCTGGGCACCACGCGAAATACCCTCAAAAATCTTGTGAACCTCACACTTACCTACAGTAATAACCTCCCAGCCATCCGCTCGATCTTAAGGAAACATCAGTACTTGATAGAGCAATCGACTAAACTTAAAGAAATATTCCCCGACGCGCCCAGAGCGGTGTGGCTCTGAGATGTGGTAGTAACTAAAGAGCTGGGGATGTCATGGATGAAATGTTGCATGTAGCCGCTCAACGTCTATGTCAAGGAAGCCAAGCCAAGCAAAAGACACTGGACTGTCGAGAAAGCCAAGCCGAGCTAAAACCACAGACGCAGAGATCCAGCCATGGCGTAGCCAGCGTAGCATCATGTAATCCGCTCTCTAATCGAATCAATAAACATCGTTTTCCGACATGGTAACAGAAGCGGGATCTACTAAGAAGAAGAAAGAAGAACCTCAGCAGAAACGATACAGCCACTGATTCGAGCGACGGAGCGAAGACGCCGTTAAAACAAGACAAACAAGCCGACGCACGTGAGCGCCGATTCCGAAACTATGGAAGGTAGTCTAAAGACGCCGAGGCCTCTTGATCTGTCGTCGCAGTCGCCAGACACCTGGGACGACTGGCTTCAGAGCTATGAATGGTACGCAACAGTGATCCAGTTACAGAAGAAACCTCCCGAAGTTCGAGTAGCGAACTTCATGACTGTCATCGGCCCAGACGCACAGAACGTGTTCCGAACGCTCCCACTGAGCGAAGACGACAAGAAAAACCTGGACATCGTAAAGCAACGGTTCAAAGAGCACTTCCACCCGAGGGTCAACCATGCCTACGAACGGTACAGGTTCAATCAAATGAAGCAGAAAGAGGTCGAGACTTTCAACGAGTTTCTGACCGCCGCAAGACTACAAGCAAAGAAATGCAAGTTCGGTGAGCTGACTGACGAACTACTACGCGATCGCATTATCGTTGGCATCACCAACGACGATGTCAGAGAAAGACTGCTAAGCGACCCGACTGTCGACCTGCAGAAAGCCCTGAATCTCTGCAAGGCGAGCGAACAGGCGTCACAGCAGCTCAAAGAAATCGCAAACAAAGAAACGAGGACTGTCCACGCCGTCACAAGAAGACAAAGCAGCTACCGAGAAAGAAGACTGTCGTGGAGACGAAAGAGCAAGCGCCGGCGAATTCGGGAATGGCAAGAAAAGCATGCAGCTTCTGTGGAGGATTTCACAGACCAAAAGAATGTCCAGCGTATGGCAAGACGTGTAACAAGTGCCAAAAGAAAGGACACTTTGCTGCAGTGTGCCGATCAAGCAGAAGTATGTTGCAACACAAGGTCCATGCCATCGACAACCGCGGAGACCCTGAAGAAGAAATGTATGTGTCGGAGCTGAGAACCAAGACAAGCAAGACAGTGTGGCAAAGAAGAAATCCAGTTCAAGTGTGGAACTAAAGTTGTCATGAAACTGGACACAGGAGCGCAATGCAACGTCCTCCCAAACGAGAACGTCCAAGCCATGAGACTACAAATGTTTCCTTCGCCAGTCAAAAGAATCGCAACATACAGCAATCACAAGATGCAAGTGATCGGTGAGGTGAGAGAAACATGCACTGTCCGTGATGAGCCGGCGAAACTGAAATTCCTCGTCGTGAACTCTGACGTGACACCAGTTCTGGGTCAGAACGCATGCGAGCTCCTCAACCTCGTGAAGAGAGTGCACACAGTCTAACCAACGCAAGAAGATGACGAAATATTTCAAGGCATCGGTTGCATCAAGAACTTTGTCTATGATGCCGATGTCAAAGAGGAAGCAAGCAAGAAGCTGGAAAACAAGCCACCAAGAAGGGTCCCATATGCACTTATGGAGGAAGTCAAGCAAGAGCTCACGAGCATGGAACAGAAAGGAATCGTCGAAAAAATCACAGAACCAACTCCATTCTGCAGTGAAATGGTTGTTGTGAAGCAGCGAGGAAAGATCAGGATCTGCATCGATCCAGTGGAACTGAACAAAGTTTTCATAAGACGAAACTATCCTCTCAAGACTTTGGAAGAAATTGTTGCGCATGTCAGAGGATCCAAGCGGTTCACTCTGCTAGACCTCAAGAAAGGATTTTGGCAAATGCAAGTGTCAGAGCGCACCAAAAAGTATCTAGCCTTCAGCACTCCGTGGGGCAGGTACTGCTTTAAGAGAGTTCCATTTGGCATAGCCACAGCACCGGAAGTGTTTCAACAAGTCATCAGCAGAATCCTGGAAGGGATTCCGAACGCCGTCAACTCCATGGACGACATCCTGGTGTATGCCGAAACAAGCCGAACAGCTGCAAGAAACTACAAAGAAGGTCATGGATACTCTGAAAGAAGCTGGCACTAAACTCAACAAAGACAAGCGTGTCTTTGACAAGCCTGCAGTCAAGTTTCTTAGTCACGAAATCACTGCAGAAGGACTTAAGATCGACCGAGAAAAAGTAGCCGCCATCGACCAGTTAAATGAACCAAAGAACAAGACCGAGCTACAGAGACTGCTAGGGATGATCCAGTACCTCCAGAAGTTCGTGTCCAACCTTGCGGACAAGACTGCACCACTGAGAAAGCTCATCACTAAGGACACTGAGTACCTGTGGACAGAGGAACAGAGCAAGCCGCTGACCGAAATCAAGCAAGCGCTGAAGAGTGCACCAACACTCGCATACTACAACATTAATGGTGCTATGACCCTTTCAGTGGACGCAAGCTCAAAAGCCCTAGGAGCTGTTCTCCTGCAAGAAGGAAAGCCTGTTGCCTACGCCTCCGCAGCAATGACGGAAGCACAACAGAACTACCCTCAGATCGAGAAGGAGGCACTAGCGATCCGATACGGCTGCCGGAAATTTCACCAGTATATCTATGGAAGACCTCTAACCATCGAGATTGACCACAAGCCGATCGAGAGCATCGCAAAGAAGCCGCTGAGCAAAGCCCCTCCTCGACTACAAAGACGTCTCTTTGACGTACAGCAGTACGCACCAATAATCGTCTACAAAGAAGGAACAGAACTCGTGATCGCAGATTCACTGAGCAGAGACTGCATCAAGAACGAGTCGGCAGGTGCCTATACAGATGACATGCAAGTGATGGGAATTGTACCCATGTCACCTGAAACAATGGAAGAACTAAAGAGGGACATTGCCCAAGACAAAGAAATCCAAGAAGTGATCCAAGCCACGAAAGAAGGATGGCCAAGCACCACAAGAGGGCTCAGTGACCCAATGAAGCTGTATTGGTCATTTAGGGATGAACTCGCTGTGTATGAAGACATGTTGTTCAGAAGCGATCGGATAGTCATTCCGAAGACTTGGAGAAACAGACTGCTCGTCCAGATCCACGCGGGACATCAAGGCATAAACAGCTGTCTAAAGAGAGCCCGCGAGACTGTATACTGGCCAGGGCTAACGACAGATATCAAATGCTACGTGGAAAGATGCGCCACATGCCAAGCAACTGACAAGAAACCAGCGAGAGAGCCACTTCATCTCAAAGAAATACCAGACCTCCCGTAAGAAAGAGTAGCATCAGATCTCTTCAACTTCGAAGGAAAATCCTACGTTGTCATTGTCGACAGCTACTCTGGATACCTAGACTTCAAGAAGCTCTCAGGAGAATCGTCAAAAGAAGTTGTAAACGTCATGAAAGAGTGGCTAGCAACTCATGGCGTCCCCAAAGTGATTGAAACAGACAACGGTCCCTGCTACGCAGCACAAGAATTCAAGAACTTTAGCAGAGACTGGGGCTTCCAACACGTGACTTCAAGTCCGAGGTATGCGCAGTCAAACGGTCTTGCTGAACGAGCCGTTCAGACTGCAAAAGGGATTCTCCGAAAATGCTCTCTGGATGGAAGCGACATACAAATGGCCCTCCTCAGTTTCAGAAACACGCCAAGGAGTGAAGAACTGGGTTCACCTGCACAAAGACTGTACAGCAGGAGGACAAGAACTCCAGTTCCCACACACAACAAGCTACTAAAGCCCGAAATAATCCAAAGCGTGCCGGACAAGCTGCGTCACGAGCGCAACCAGCAGAAGGCTTACGCTGACCAGCACTCCAAACGAGCCCCTGCCATGGCCCCAGGCGATACAGTCAAAGTTTGGGAAGAAAACAGGAGATGGGTTCCTGGAACAGTCGTATACGTCTTTCGGAAGAACCTCGGTCTGTGATAGTACAGACGCCAAAGGGATAGTACCGTCGCAATACGTCCTTTGTTCGTCCGACTAAGGCTGAGATACGCTATGCTGCAAAAACTCATACTACCAGCATCGAGCCATATGCGCCACAGCCTGTGACCGACAGCCGAGTGTGCCCCAGCTCCCAGCGAGAGAACCCGGCAGACTCAACCACCGTTACCAAATGAGGTCGCATAATCAAACCAGTCGTCAGGCTTGATCTCTAAAGAAAAAAAAGGGGGATGTCAAGGAAGCCAAGCCAAGCAAAAGACACTGGACTGTCGAGAAAGCCAAGCCGAACTAAAGCCACAGACGCAGAGATCCAGCCATGGCGTAGCCAGCGTAGCATCATGTAATCCGCTCTCTAATCGAATCAATAAACATCGTTTTCTGACAGTCTATACAGGAGAGGGCGCTGCGGTCAATTGCGTATATAATCGCGTTAAACTTTGCATGCATTGACTCAACGTTTATAGACGAGAGGACGTTGCGGTCAAATGCTCAAATGCGTACATAACCACGTTTCATACCACACATTCTCTTTCTGACATGGATAAAAACGAACGAAAGGCTCGGCATGCTGCGGCTCAGCGTCTACGCAGACAAGCACCCACCAGAGCTTCGCCCCAATCAACATCATTCACCCAACACCACCTAGACAGAAGGCCTCCGCATGGTTTCTTTTTCCTCTATGAAACGTCATCACAGTCGGATCGCGCTCGGTCGGCTATTGGACCCGAGCCCGACCTTCGACGCGCTGATTGGCCACGAGCCGCAGCCGAACATTGACGCAGAACTCGTGCCCAATCTCTCGCCTCGATCGATCCGACTATGATGACGCGTGTGGAGGCCTGCTGTCCAGGTGGTGTTGCATTCACCACGTGGAGATGCGGACAATTTGTGTGTTACCTTCCACTGTGAGAACCAGAGAATGCAGAGAGCAAGTCGTCTGCTTCTTGCGGAGGGGTTGCGGGGTCGTCAGAACGACGCCGAGTTCTTATTGGCTTCGATTGGAAGCATAGTGGGTAGACCTCAATGCTAGATGCCTTCACGTCTACCCACTATTTTTTTTTTTTTTTAGAGCGCAGCTCTAGGCGCTTGTTTCCGGCTTGAGCGGCGTCGCCGTCGGCGTAACCGCGCGATGCATTTTGAGACGTTTCTTATGATGACGTCTCACGTGACGACACGTGTAACGTCACGAGGGTCACCAGTGACGTCACTCGTGACGTCACCGTGAGTTGCATTATGGGTAAATTACCCTGCTAAATTTTGCGAAAAAAATTCCCCTCTAAATTTAGCGGAAAAATTCCCTGTTAATTATAGCGGAAAATATTCCCCGCTAAATTTAGCGGAAAACTTTTCCCGCTAAATTTAGCGAAAAAATTCCTCGCTAATTATAGCGGAAAATTTTCCCCGCTAAATTTAGCTGAAAATTTTCTGGCTAAATTTAGCGAAAAAATTTCCCGCTAAATTTAACGGAAAAATTTCCTTGCTAATAGGGAGTTTTCGTAGATCGTTTTCGCCGTCCCGCAAGGCCCTCCGCAATCCGCTACGATAGCGGGAACTCCACAGTCAAGGCTATCGGCGCGCAGGCGCAGTAGCAACTTCTTCGTTGCGGAACGCTTAGCGGAGGGGACAACGCGGTCTACGAAAACTCCCTAATGTCAGTCAAAAAAATTTCCGCTAGCGGAAAAAAATTTCCGTTAAATTTAGGGGGAAAATTTTTCTGTTAGATTTAGCGGAAAATTTTGCGAACATTTCCCGCTAAATGGGAGGCGAGCAGGAGAGGAGGGAAGGGTATGGAAGAGGAGGGGCATACCCCCCTCTCTGTACCTTCCCCTCCTCCTCCTCAAGAGCTGCGCTTTAATTCGGCGTTACATAGAGTTCCTCAATATGCTCCCCCGTAGGCAGCTATATACAGGAACTTATAGCGTTACAAAGTTACGCTCCGCATACCTCGGCCGTCGCGGTAAACGAAATTTAACGTCTAGCAGCCCGCGACGCGGCCCGTTCGACGTTCTTGGAGGATTATTTCCATCAAGACAACCCCCAAA
>NW_024610322.1:0-82115 GCF_016920785.2 Ixodes scapularis | reverse complement strand
TAATTCGTTCACCGTGACCACGATCTCGCCTATTGCCTCGGTGAAAGCGAATTATTGGAGACAGCACGGCCTGACGAGAGACGTTTGGCGCCGTTTTATTCGTTCACCGTGACCACGATCTCGGCTATTGCCTCGGTGAAAGCGAATTATTGGAGAGAGCACGGCCTGACGAGAGACGTTTGGCGCCGTTTTATTCGTTCACCGTGACCACGATCTCGGCTATTGCCTCGGTGAAAGCGAATTATTGGAGAGAGCACGGCCTGACTAGAGACGTTTGGCGCCGTTTTATTCGTTCACCGTGACCACGATCTCGGCTATTGCCTCGGCGAAAGCGAATTATTGGAGAGAGCACGGCCTGACGAGAGACGTTTGGCGCCGTTTTATTCGTTCACCGTGACCACGATCTCGGCTATTGCCTCGGTGAAAGCGAATTATTGGAGAGAGCACGGCCTGACGAGAGACGTTTGGCGCCGTTTTATTCGTTCACCGTGACCACGATCTCGCCTATTGCCTCGGTGAAAGCGAATTATTGGAGAGAGCACGGCCTGACGAGAGACGTTTGGCGCCGTTTTATTCGTTCACCGTGACCACGATCTCGGCTATTGCCTCGGTGAAAGCGAATTATTGGAGAGAGCACGGCCTGACGAGAGACGTTTGGCGCCGTTTTATTCGTTCACCGTGACCACGATCTCGGCTATTGCCTCGGTGAAAGCGAATTATTGGAGAGAGCACGGCCTGACGAGAGACGTTTTGCGCCGTTTTATTCGTTCACCGTGACCACGATCTCGCCTATTGCCTCGGTGAAAGCGAATTATTGGAGAGAGCACGGCCTGACGAGAGACGTTTGGCGCCGTTTTATTCGTTCACCGTGACCACGATCTCGGCTATTGCCTCGGTGAAAGCGAATTATTGGAGAGAGCACGGCCTGACGAGAGACGTTTGGCGCCGTTTTATTCGTTCACCGTGACCACGATCTCGCCTATTGCCTTGGTGAAAGCGAATTATTGGAGAGAGCACGGCCTGACGAGAGACGTTTGGCGCCGTTTTATTCGTTCACCGTGACCACGATCTCGCCTATTGCCTCGGTGAAAGCGAATTATTGGAGAGAGCACGGCCTGACAAGAGACGTTTGGCGCCGTTTTATTCGTTCACCGTGACCACGATCTCGGCTATTGCCTCGGTGAAAGCGAATTAGTGGAGAGAGCACGGCCTGACGAGAGACGTTTGGCGCCGTTTTATTCGTTCACCGTGACCACGATCTCGCCTATTGCCTCGGTGAAAGCGAATTATTGGAGAGAGCACGGCCTGACGAGAGACGTTTGGCGCCGTTTTATTCGTTCACCGTGACCACGATCTCGCCTATTGCCTCGGTGAAAGCGAATTATTGGAGAGAGCACGGCCTGACGAGAGACGTTTGGCGCCGTTTTATTCGTTCACCGTGACCACGATCTCGGCTATTGCCTCGGTGAAAGCGAATTATTGGAGAGAGCACGGCCTGACGAGAGACGTTTGGCGCCGTTTTATTCGTTCACCGTGACCACGATCTCGCCTATTGCCTCGGTGAAAGCGAATTATTGGAGAGAGCACGACCTGACGAGAGACGTTTGGCGCCGTTTTATTCGTTCACCGTGACCACGATCTCGGCTATTGCCTCGGTGAATGCGAATTATTGGAGAGAGCACGGCCTGACGAGAGACGTTTGGCGCCGTTTTATTCGTTCACCGTGACCACGATCTCGCCTATTGCCTCGGTGAAAGCGAATTATTGGAGAGAGCACGGCCTGACGAGAGACGTTTGGCGCCGTTTTATTCGTTCACCGTGACCACGATCTCGCCTATTCCCTCGGGTGAAAGCGAATTATTGGAGAGAGCACGGCCTGACGAGAGACGTTTGGCGCCGTTTTATTCGTTCACCGTGACCACGATCTCGGCTATTGCCTCGGTGAAAGCGAATTATTGGAGAGAGCACGGCCTGACGAGAGACGTTTGGCGCCGTTTTATTCGTTCACCGTGACCACGATCTCGGCTATTGCCTCGGTGAAAGCGAATTATTGGAGAGAGCACGGCCTGACGAGAGACGTTTGGCGCCGTTTTATTCGTTCACCGTGACCACGATCTCGGCTATTGCCTCGGTGAAAGCGAATTATTGGAGAGAGCACGGCCTGACGAGAGACGTTTGGCGCCGTTTTATTCGTTCACCGTGACCACGATCTCGCCTATTGCCTCGGTGAAAGCGAATTATTGGAGAGAGCACGGCCTGACGAGAGACGTTTGGCGCCGTTTATTCGTTCACCGTGACCACGATCTCGCCTATTGCCTCGGTGAAAGCGAATTATTGGAGAGAACACGGCCTGACGAGAGACGTTTGGCGCCGTTTTATTCGTTCACCGTGACCACGATCTCGGCTATTGCCTCGGTGAAAGCGAATTATTGGAGAGAGCACGGCCTGACGAGAGACGTTTGGCGCCGTTTTATTCGTTCACCGTGACCACGATCTCGCCTATTGCCTCGGTGAAAGCGAATTATTGGAGAGAGCACGGCCTGACGAGAGACGTTTGGCGCCGTTTTATTCGTTCACCGTGACCACGATCTCGCCTATTGCCTCGGTGAAAGCGAATTATTGGAGAGAGCACGGCCTGACGAGAGACGTTTGGCGCCGTTTTATTCGTTCACCGTGACCACGATCTCGGCTATTGCCTCGGTGAAAGCGAATTATTGGAGAGAGCACGGCCTGACGAGAGACGTTTGGCGCCGTTTTATTCGTTCACCGTGACCACGATCTCGCCTATTGCCTCGGTGAAAGCGAATTATTGGAGAGAGCACGGCCTGACGAGAGACGTTTGGCGCCGTTTTATTCGTTCACCGTGACCACGATCTCGCCTATTGCCTCGGTGAAAGCGAATTATTGGAGAGAGCACGGCCTGACGAGAGACGTTTGGCGCCGTTTTATTCGTTCACCGTGACCACGATCTCGCCTATTGCCTCGGTGAAAGCGAATTATTGGAGAGAGCACGGCCTGACGAGAGACGTTTGGCGCCGTTTTTATTCGTTCACCGTGACCACGATCTCGGCTATTGCCTCGGTGAAAGCGAATTATTGGAGAGAGCACGGCCTGACGAGAGACGTTTGGCGCCGTTTTATTCGTTCACCGTGACCACGATCTCGCCTATTGCCTCGGTGAAAGCGAATTATTGGAGAGAGCACGGCCTGACGAGAGACGTTTGGCGCCGTTTTATTCGTTCACCGTGACCACGATCTCGGCTATTGCCTCGGTGAATGCTAATTATTGGAGAGAGCACGGCCTGACGAGAGACGTTTGGCGCCGTTTTATTCGTTCACCGTGAGCACGATCTCGCCTATTGCCTCGGTGAAAGCGAATTATTGGAGAGAGCACGGGCCTGACGAGAGACGTTTGGCGCCGTTTTATTCGTTCACCGTGACCACGATCTCGCCTATTGCCTCGGTGAAAGCGAATTATTGGAGAGAGCACGGCCTGACGAGAGACGTTTGGCGCCGTTTTATTCGTTCACCGTGACCACGATCTCGGCTATTGCCTCGGTGAAAGCGAATTATTGGAGAGAGCACGGCCTGACGAGAGACGTTTGGCGCCGTTTTATTCGTTCACCGTGACCACGATCTCGGCTATTGCCTCGGTGAAAGCGAATTATTGGAGAGAGCACGGCCTGACGAGAGACGTTTGGCGCCGTTTTATTCGTTCACCGTGACCACGATCTCGGCTATTGCCTCGGTGAAAGCGAATTATTGGAGAGAGCACGGCCTGACGAGAGACGTTTGGCGCCGTTTTATTCGTTCACCGTGACCACGATCTCGCCTATTGCCTCGGTGAAAGCGAATTATTGGAGAGAGCACGGCCTGACGAGAGACGTTTGGCGCCGTTTATTCGTTCACCGTGACCACGATCTCGCCTATTGCCTCGGTGAAAGCGAATTATTGGAGAGAAGACGGCCTGACGAGAGACGTTTGGCGCCGTTTTATTCGTTCACCGTGACCACGATCTCGGCTATTGCCTCGGTGAAAGCGAATTATTGGAGAGAGCACGGCCTGACGAGAGACGTTTGGCGCCGTTTTATTCGTTCACCGTGACCACGATCTCGCCTATTGCCTCGGTGAAAGCGAATTATTGGAGAGAGCACGGCCTGACGAGAGACGTTTGGCGCCGTTTTATTCGTTCACCGTGACCACGATCTCGCCTATTGCCTCGGTGAAAGCGAATTATTGGAGAGAGCACGTTCTGACGAGAGACGTTTGGCGCCGTTTTATTCGTTCACCGTGACCACGATCTCGGCTATTGCCTCGGTGAAAGCGAATTATTGGAGAGAGCACGGCCTGACGAGAGACGTTTGGCGCCGTTTTATTCGTTCACCGTGACCACGATCTCGGCTATTGCCTCGGTGAAAGCGAATTATTGGAGAGAGCACGGCCTGACGAGAGACGTTTGGCGCCGTTTTATTCGTTCACCGTGACCACGATCTCGGCTATTGCCTCGGTGAAAGCGAATTATTGGAGAGAGCACGGCCTGACGAGAGACGTTTGGCGCCGTTTTATTCGTTCACCGTGACCACGATCTCGGCTATTGCCTCGGTGAAAGCGAATTATTGGAGAGAGCACGGCCTGACGAGAGACGTTTGGCGCCGTTTTATTCGTTCACCGTGACCACGATCTCGGCTATTGCCTCGGTGAAAGCGAATTATTGGAGAGAGCACGGCCTGACGAGAGACGTTCGGCGCGGTTTTATTCGTTCACCGTGACCACGATCTCGGCTATTGCCTCGGTGAAAGCGAATTATTGGAGAGAGCACGGCCTGACGAGAGACGTTTGGCGCCGTTTTATTCGTTCACCGTGACCACGATCTCGGCTATTGCCTCGGTGAAAGCGAATTATTTTAGAGAGCACGGCCTGACGAGAGACGTTTGGCGCCGTTTTATTCGTTCACCGTGACCACGATCTCGGCTATTGCCTCGGTGAAAGCGAATTATTGGAGAGAGCACGGCCTGACGAGAGACGTTCGGCGCGGTTTTATTCGTTCACCGTGACCACGATCTCGGCTATTGCCTCGGTGAAAGCGAATTATTGGAGAGAGCACGGCCTGACGAGAGACGTTTGGCGCTGTATTATTCGTTCACCGTGACCACGATCTCGGCTATTGCCTGGGTGAAAGCGAATTATTGGAGAGAGCACGGCCTGACGAGAGACGTTTGGCGCCGTTTTATTCGTTCACCGTGACCACGATCTCGGCTATTGCCTCGGTGAAAGCGAATTATTGGAGAGAGCACGGCCTGACGAGAGACGTTTGGCGCCGTTTTATTCGTTCACCGTGACCACGATCTCGGCTCTTGCCTCGGTGAAAGCGAATTATTGGAGAGAGCACGGCCTGACGAGAGACGTTTGGCGCCGTTTTATTCGTTCACCGTGACCACGATCTCGGCTATTGCCTCGGTGAAAGCGAATTATGGGAGAGAGCACGGCCTGACGAGAGACGTTTGGCGCCGTTTTATTCGTTCACCGTGACCACGATCTCGGCTATTGCCTCGGTGAAAGCGAATTATTAGAGAGAGCACGGCCTGACGAGAGACGTTTGGCGCCGTTTTATTCGTTCACCGTGACCACGATCTCGGCTATTGCCTCGGTGAAAGCGAATTATTGGAGAGAGCACGGCCTGACGAGAGACGTTTGGCGCCGTTTTATTCGTTCACCGTGACCACGATCTCGCCTATTGCCTCGGTGAAAGCGAATTATTGGAGAGAGCACGGCCTGACGAGAGACGTTTGGCGCCGTTTTATTCGTTCACCGTGACCACGATCTCGGCTATTGCCTCGGTGAAAGCGAATTATTGGAGAGAGCACGGCCTGACGAGAGACGTTTGGCGCCGTTTTATTCGTTCACCGTGACCACGATCTCGGCTATTGCCTCGGTGAAAGCGAATTATTGGAGAGAGCACGGCCTGACGAGAGACGTTTGGCGCCGTTTTATTCGTTCACCGTGACCACGATCTCGGCTATTGCCTCGGTGAAAGCGAATTATTGGAGAGAGCACGGCCTGACGAGAGACGTTTGGCGCCGTTTTATTCGTTCACCGTGACCACGATCACGGCTATTGCCTCGGTGAAAGCGAATTATTGGAGAGAGCACGGCCTGATGAGAGACGTTTGGCGTGGTTTTATTCGTTCACCGTGACCACGATCTCGGCTATTGCCTCGGTGAAAGCGAATTATTGGAGAGAGCACGGCCTGACGAGAGACGTTTGGCGCTGTATTATTCGTTCACCGTGACCACGATCTCGGCTATTGCCTGGGTGAAAGCGAATTATTGGAGAGAGCACGGCCTGACGAGAGACGTTTGGCGCAGTTTTATTCGTTCACCGTGACCACGATCTCGGCTATTGCCTCGGTGAAAGCGAATTTTTGGAGAGAGCACGGCCTGACGAGAGACGTTCGGCGCGGTTTTATTCGTTCACCGTGACCACGATCTCGGCTATTGCCTCGGTGAAAGCGAATTATTGGAGAGAGCACGGCCTGACGAGAGACGTTTGGCGCCGTTTTATTCGTTCACCGTGACCACGATCTCGCCTATTGCCTTGGTGAAAGCGAATTATTGGAGAGAGCACGGCCTGACGAGAGACGTTTGGCGCCGTTTTATTCGTTCACCGTGACCACGATCTCGGCTATTGCCTCGGTGAAAGCGAATTATTGGAGAGAGCACGGCCTGACGAGAGACGTTTTGGCGCCGTTTTATTCGTTCACCGTGACCACGATCTCGGCTATTGCCTCGGTGAAAGCGAATTATTGGAGAGAGCACGGCCTGACGAGAGACGTTTGGCGCCGTTTTATTCGTTCACCGTGACCACGATCTCGGCTATTGCCTCGGTGAAAGCGAATTATTGGAGAGAGCACGGCCTGACGAGAGACGTTTTGCGCCTTTTTATTCGTTCACCGTGACCACGATCTCGGCTATTGCCTCGGTGAAAGCGAATTATTGGAGAGAGCACGGCCTGACGAGAGACGTTTGGCGCCGTTTTATTCGTTCACCGTGACCACGATCTCGGCTATTGCCTCGGTGAAAGCGAATTATTGGAGAGAGCACGGCCTGACGAGAGACGTTCGGCGCGGTTTTATTCGTTCACCGTGACCACGATCTCGCCTATTGCCTCGGTGAAAGCGAATTATTGGAGAGAGCACGGCCTGACGAGAGACGTTTGGCGCCGTTTTATTCGTTCACCGTGACCACGATCTCGGCTATTGCCTCGGTGAAAGCGAATTATGGAGAGAGCACGGCCTGACGAGAGACGTTTGGCGCCGTTTTATTCGTTCACCGTGACCACGATCTCGCCTATTGCCTCGGTGAAAGCGAATTATTGGAGAGAGCACGGCCTGACGAGAGACGTTTGGCGCCGTTTTATTCGTTCACCGTGACCACGATCTCGGCTATTGCCTCGGTGAAAGCGAATTATTGGAGAGAGCACGGCCTGACGAGAGACGTTTGGCGCCGTTTTATTCGTTCACCGTGACCACGATCTCGGCTATTGCCTCGGTGAAAGCGAATTATTGGAGAGAGCACGGCCTGACGAGAGACGTTTGGCGCCGTTTTATTCGTTCACCGTGACCACGATCTCGCCTATTGCCTCGGTGAAAGCGAATTATTGGAGAGAGCACGGCCTGACGAGAGACGTTTGGCGCCGTTTTATTCGTTCACCGTGACCACGATCTCGGCTATTGCCTCGGTGAAAGCGAATTATTGGAGAGAGCACGGCCTGACGAGAGACGTTTGGCGCCGTTTTATTCGTTCACCGTGACCACGATCTCGCCTATTGCCTCGGTGAAAGCGAATTATTGGAGAGAGCACGGCCTGACGAGAGACGTTTGGCGCCGTTTTATTCGTTCACCGTGACCACGATCTCGCCTATTGCCTCGGTGAAAGCGAATTATTGGAGAGAGCACGGCCTGACGAGAGACGTTTGGCGCCGTTTTATTCGTTCACCGTGACCACGATCTCGGCTATTGCCTCGGTGAAAGCGAATTATTGGAGAGAGCACGGCCTGACGAGAGACGTTTGGCGCCGTTTTATTCGTTCACCGTGACCACGATCTCGCCTATTGCCTCGGTGAAAGCGAATTATTGGAGAGAGCACGGCCTGACGAGAGACGTTTGGCGCCGTTTTATTCGTTCACCGTGACCACGATCTCGGCTATTGCCTCGGTGAAATCGAATTATTGGAGAGAGCACGGCCTGACGAGAGACGTTTGGCGCCGTTTTATTCGTTCACCGTGACCACGATCTCGGCTATTGCCTCGGTGAAAGCGAATTATTGGGGAGAGCACGGCCTGACGAGAGACGTTTGGCGCCGTTTTATTCGTTCACCGTGACCACGATCTCGGCTATTGCCTCGGTGAAAGCGAATTATTGGAGAGAGCACGGCCTGACGAGAGACGTTCGGCGCGGTTTTTATTCGTTCACCGTGACCACGATCTCGGCTATTGCCTCGGTGAAAGCGAATTATTGGAGAGAGCACGGCCTGACGAGAGACGTTCGGCGCGGTTTTATTCGTTCACCGTGACCACGATCTCGCCTATTGCCTCGGTGAAAGCGAATTATTGGAGAGAGCACTGCCTGACGAGAGACGTTTGGCGCCGTTTTATTCGTTCACCGTGACCACGATCTCGGCTATTGCCTCGGTGAAAGCGAATTATTGGAGAGTGCACGGCCTGACGAGAGACGTTCGGCGCGGTTTTATTCGTTCACCGTGACCACGATCTCGGCTATTGCCTCGGTGAAAGCGAATTATTGGAGAGAGCACGGCCTGACGAGAGACGTTTGGCGCCGTTTTATTCGTTCACCGTGACCACGATCTCGGCTATTGCCTCGGTGAAAGCGAATTATTGGAGAGAGCACGGCCTGACGAGAGACGTTCGGCGCGGTTTTATTCGTTCACCGTGACCACGATCTCGGCTATTGCCTCGGTGAAAGCGAATTATTGGAGAGAGCACGGCCTGACGAGAGACGTTTGGCGCCGTTTTATTCGTTCACCGTGACCACGATCTCGGCTATTGCCTCGGTGAAAGCGAATTATTGGAGAGAGCACGGCCTGACGAGAGACGTTTGGCGCGGTTTTATTCGTTCACCGTGACCACGATCTCGGCTATTGCCTCGGTGAAAGCGAATTATTGGAG
This sequence comes from Ixodes scapularis, assembly GCF_016920785.2. Lineage (NCBI taxonomy): Eukaryota > Metazoa > Arthropoda > Arachnida > Ixodida > Ixodidae > Ixodes > Ixodes scapularis. Next base: position 72,933 of record NW_024610322.1, on the reverse strand, counting down.
AGAGCACGGCCTGACGAGAGACGTTTGGCGCCGTTTTATTCGTTCACCATGACCACGATCTCGGCTATTGCCTCGGTGAAACCGAATTATTGGAGAGAGCACGGCCTGACGAGAGACGTTTGGCGCCGTTTTATTCGTTCACCGTGACCACGATCTCGGCTATTGCCTCGGTGAAAGCGAATTATTGGAGAGAGCACGGCCTGACGAGAGACGTTTGGCGCCGTTTTATTCGTTCACCGTGACCACGATCTCGGCTATTGCCTCGGTGAAAGCGAATTATTGGAGAGAGCACGGCCTGACGAGAGACGTTTGGCGCCGTTTTATTCGTTCACCGTGACCACGATCTCGGCTATTGCCTCGGTGAAAGCGAATTATTGGAGAGAGTACGGCCTGACGAGAGACGTTTGGCGCCGTTTTATTCGTTCACCGTGACCACGATCTCGGCTATTGCCTCGGTGAAAGCGAATTATTGGAGAGAGCACGGCCTGACGAGAGACGTTTGGCGCCGTTTTATTCGTTCACCGTGACCACGATCTCGGCTTTTGCCTCGGTGAAAGCGAATTATTGGAGAGAGCACGGCCTGACGAGAGACGTTTGGCGCCGTTTTATTCGTTCACCGTGACCACGATCTCGGCTATTGCCTCGGTGAAAGCGAATTATTGGAGAGAGCACGGCCTGACGAGAGACGTTCGGCGCGGTTTTATTCGTTCACCGTGACCACGATCTCGGCTATTGCCTCGGTGAAAGCGAATTATTGGAGAGAGCACGGAATGACGAGAGACGTTCGGCGCGGTTTTATTCGTTCACCGTGACCACGATCTCGGCTATTGCCTCGGTGAAAGCGAATTATTGGAGAGAGCACGGCCTGACGAGAGACGTTTGGCGCCGTTTTATTCGTTCACCGTGACCACGATCTCGGCTATTGCCTCGGTGAAAGCGAATTATTGGAGAGAGCACGGCCTGACGAGAGACGTTTGGCGCCGTTTTATTCGTTCACCGTGACCACGATCTCGGCTATTGCCTCGGTGAAAGCGAATTATTGGAGAGAGCACGGCCTGACGAGAGACGTTCGGCGCGGTTTTATTCGTTCACCGTGACCACGATCTCGCCTATTGCCTCGGTGAAAGCGAATTATTGGAGAGAGCACTGCCTGACGAGAGACGTTTGGCGCCGTTTTATTCGTTCACCGTGACCACGATCTCGGCTATTGCCTCGGTGAAAGCGAATTATTGGAGAGTGCACGGCCTGACGAGAGACGTTCGGCGCGGTTTTATTCGTTCACCGTGACCACGATCTCGGCTATTGCCTCGGTGAAAGCGAATTATTGGAGAGAGCACGGCCTGACGAGAGACGTTTGGCGCCGTTTTATTCGTTCACCGTGACCACGATCTCGGCTATTGCCTCGGTGAAAGCGAATTATTGGAGAGAGCACGGCCTGACGAGAGACGTTCGGCGCGGTTTTATTCGTTCACCGTGACCACGATCTCGGCTATTGCCTCGGTGAAAGCGAATTATTGGAGAGAGCACGGCCTGACGAGAGACGTTTGGCGCCGTTTTATTCGTTCACCGTGACCACGATCTCGGCTATTGCCTCGGTGAAAGCGAATTATTGGAGAGAGCACGGCCTGACGAGAGACGTTTGGCGCGGTTTTATTCGTTCACCGTGACCACGATCTCGGCTATTGCCTCGGTGAAAGCGAATTATTGGAGAGAGCACGGCCTGACGAGAGACGTTTGGCGCCGTTTTATTCGTTCACCATGACCACGATCTCGGCTATTGCCTCGGTGAAACCGAATTATTGGAGAGAGCACGGCCTGACGAGAGACGTTTGGCGCCGTTTTATTCGTTCACCGTGACCACGATCTCGGCTATTGCCTCGGTGAAAGCGAATTATTGGAGAGAGCACGGCCTGACGAGAGACGTTTGGCGCCGTTTTATTCGTTCACCGTGACCACGATCTCGGCTATTGCCTCGGTGAAAGCGAATTATTGGAGAGAGCACGGCCTGACGAGAGACGTTTGGCGCCGTTTTATTCGTTCACCGTGACCACGATCTCGGCTATTGCCTCGGTGAAAGCGAATTATTGGAGAGAGTACGGCCTGACGAGAGACGTTTGGCGCCGTTTTATTCGTTCACCGTGACCACGATCTCGGCTATTGCCTCGGTGAAAGCGAATTATTGGAGAGAGCACGGCCTGACGAGAGACGTTTGGCGCCGTTTTATTCGTTCACCGTGACCACGATCTCGGCTTTTGCCTCGGTGAAAGCGAATTATTGGAGAGAGCACGGCCTGACGAGAGACGTTTGGCGCCGTTTTATTCGTTCACCGTGACCACGATCTCGGCTATTGCCTCGGTGAAAGCGAATTATTGGAGAGAGCACGGCCTGACGAGAGACGTTCGGCGCGGTTTTATTCGTTCACCGTGACCACGATCTCGGCTATTGCCTCGGTGAAAGCGAATTATTGGAGAGAGCACGGAATGACGAGAGACGTTCGGCGCGGTTTTATTCGTTCACCGTGACCACGATCTCGGCTATTGCCTCGGTGAAAGCGAATTATTGGAGAGAGCACGGCCTGACGAGAGACGTTTGGCGCCGTTTTATTCGTTCACCGTGACCACGATCTCGGCTATTGCCTCGGTGAAAGCGAATTATTGGAGAGAGCACGGCCTGACGAGAGACGTTTGGCGCCGTTTTATTCGTTCACCGTGACCACGATCTCGGCTATTGCCTCGGTGAAAGCGAATTATTGGAGAGAGCACGGCCTGACGAGAGACGTTTGGCGCCGTTTTATTCGTTCACCGTGACCACGATCTCGGCTATTGCCTCGGTGAAAGCGAATTATTGGAGAGAGCACGGCCTGACGAGAGACGTTCGGCGCGGTTTTATTCGTTCACCGTGACCACGATCTCGGCTATTGCCTCGGTGAAAGCGATTTATTGGAGAGAGCACGGCCTGACGAGAGACGTTCGGCGCGGTTTTATTCGTTCACCGTGACCACGATCTCGGCTATTGTCTCGGTGAAAGCGAATTATTGGAGAGAGCACGGCCTGACGAGAGACGTTTGGCGCCGTTTTATTCGTTCACCGTGACCACGATCTCGGCTATTGCCTCGGTGAAAGCGAATTATTGGAGAGAGCACGGCCTGACGAGAGACGTTTGGCGCCGTTTTATTCGTTCACCGTGACCACGATCTCGGCTATTGCCTCGGTGAAAGCGAATTATTGGAGAGAGCACGGCCTGACGAGAGACGTTTGGCGCCGTTTTATTCGTTCACCGGGACCACGATCTCGGCTATTGCCTCGGTGAAAGCGAATTATTGGAGAGAGCACGGCCTGACGAGAGACGTTTGGCGCTGTTTTATTCGTTCACCGTGACCACGATCTCGGCTATTGCCTCGGTGAAAGCGAATTATTGGAGAGAGCACGGCCTGACGAGAGACGTTCAGCGCGGTTTTATTCGTTCACCGTGACCACGATCTCGGCTATTGCCTCGGTGAAAGCGAATTATTGGAGAGAGCACGGCCTGACGAGAGACGTTTGGCGCCGTTTTATTCGTTCACCGTGACCACGATCTCGGCTATTGCCTCGGTGAAAGCGAATTATTGGAGAGAGCACGGCCTGACGAGAGTCGTTTGGCGCCGTTTTATTCGTTCACCGTGACCACGATCTCGGCTATTGCCTCGGTGAAAGCGAATTATTGGAGAGAGCACGGCCTGACGAGAGACGTTTGGCGCCGTTTTATTCGTTCACCGTGACCACGATCTCGGCTACTGCCTCGGTGAAAGCGAATTATTGGAGAGAGCACGGCCTGACGAGAGACGTTTGGCGCCGTTTTATTCGTTCACCGTGACCACGATCTCGGCTATTGCCTCGGTAAAAGCGAATTATTGGAGAGAGCACGGCCTGACGAGAGACGTTTGGCGCCGTTTTATTCGTTCACCGTGACCACGATCTCGGCTATTGCCTCGGTGAAATCGAGTTATTGGAGAGAGCACGGCCTGACGAGAGACGTTCGGCGCGGTTTTATTCGTTCACCGTGACCACGATCTCGGCTATTGCCTCGGTGAAAGCGAATTATTGGAGAGAGCACGGCCTGACGAGAGACGTTTGGCGCCGTTTTATTCGTTCACCGTGACCACGATCTCGGCTATTGCCTCGGTGAAAGCGAATTATTGGAGAGAGCACGGCCTGACGAGAGACGTTTGGCGCGGTTTTATACGTTCACCGTGACCACGATCTCGCCTATTGCCTCGGTGAAAGCGAATTATTGGAGAGAGCACGGCCTGACGAGAGACGTTTGGCGCCGTTTTATTCGTTCACCGTGACCACGATCTCGGCTATTGCCTCGGTGAAAGCGAATTATTGGAGAGAGCACGGCCTGACGAGAGACGTTTGGCGCGGTTTTATTCGTTCACCGTGACCGCGATCTCGGCTATTGCCTCGGTGAAAGCGAATTATTGGAGAGAGCACAGCCTGACGAGAGACGTTTGGCGCGGTTTTATTCGTTCACCGTGACCACGATCTCGCCTATTGCCTCGGTGAAAGCGAATTATTGGAGAGAGCACGGCCTGACGAGAGACGTTCGGCGCGGTTTTATTCGTTCACCGTGACCACGATCTCGCCTATTGCCTCGGTGAAAGCGAATTATTGGAGAGAGCACGGCCTGACGAGAGACGTTTGGCGCGGTTTTATTCGTTCACCGTGACCACGATCTCGCCTATTGCCTCGGTGAAAGCGAATTATTGGAGAGAGCACGGCCTGACGAGAGACGTTTGGCGCCGTTTTATTCGTTCACCGTGACCACGATCTCGGCTATTGCCTCGGTGAAAGCGAATTATTGGAGAGAGCACGGCCTGACGAGAGACGTTCGGCGCGGTTTTTATTCGTTCACCGTGACCACGATCTCGGCTATTGCCTCGGTGAAAGCGAATTATTGGAGAGAGCACGGCCTGACGAGAGACGTTTGGCGCCGTTTTATTCGTTCACCGTGACCACGATCTCGGCTATTGCCTCGGTGAAAGCGAATTATTGGAGAGAGCACGGCCTGACGAGAGACGTTTGGCGCCGTTTTATTCGTTCACCGTGACCACGATCTCGGCTATTGCCTCGGTGAAAGCGAATTATTGGAGAGAGCACGGCCTGACGAGAGACGTTTGGCGCCGTTTTATTCGTTCACCGTGACCACGATCTCGGCTATTGCCTCGGTGAAAGCGAATTATTGGAGAGAGCACGGCCTGACGAGAGACGTTTGGCGCCGTTTTATTCGTTCACCGTGACCACGATCTCGGCTATTGCCTCGGTGAAAGCGAATTATTGGAGAGAGCACGGCCTGACGAGAGACGTTTGGCGCGGTTTTATTCGTTCACCGTGACCACGATCTCGGCTATTGCCTCGGTGAAAGCGAATTATTGGAGAGAGCACGGCCTGACGAGAGACGTTTGGCGCCGTTTTATTCGTTCACCGTGACCACGATCTCGGCTATTGCCTCGGTGAAAGCGAATTATTGGAGAGAGCACGGCCTGACGAGAGACGTTTGGCGCCCTTTTATTCGTTCACCGTGACCACGATCTCGGCTATTGCCTCGGTGAAAGCGAATTATTGGAGAGAGCATGGCCTGACGAGAGACGTTCGGCGCGGCTTTATTCGTTCACCGTGACCACGATCTCGGCTATTGCCTCGGTGAAAGCGAATTATTGGAGAGAGCACGGCCTGACGAGAGACGTTTGGCGCCGTTTTTTTCGTTCACCGTGACCACGATCTCGCCTATTGCCTCGGTGAAAGCGAATTATTGGAGAGAGCACGGCCTGACGAGAGACGTTTGGCGCCGTTTTATTCGTTCACCGTGACCACGATCTCGGCTATTGCCTCGGTGAAAGCGAATTATTGGAGAGAGCACGGCCTGACGAGAGACGTTTGGCGCCGTTTTATTCGTTCACCGTGACCACGATCTCGCCTATTGCCTCGGTGAAAGCGAATTATTGGAGAGAGCACGGCCTGACGAGAGACGTTTGGCGCCGTTTTATTCGTTCACCGTGACCACGATCTCGGCTATTGCCTCGGTGAAAGCGAATTATTGGAGAGAGCACGGCCTGACGAGAGACGTTCGGCGCGGTTTTATTCGTTCACCGTGACCACGATCTCGGCTATTGCCTCGGTGAAAGCGAATTATTGGAGAGAGCACGGCCTGACGAGAGACGTTTGGCGCCGTTTTATTCGTTCACCGTGACCACGATCTCGGCTATTGCCTCGGTGAAAGCGAATTATTGGAGAGAGCACGGCCTGACGAGAGACGTTCGGCGCGGTTTTATTCGTTCACCGTGACCACGATCTCGGCTATTGCCTCGGTGAAAGCGAATTATTGGAGAGAGCACGGCCTGACGAGAGACGTTTGGCGCCGTTTTATTCGTTCACCGGACCACGATCTCGGCTATTGCCTCGGTGAAAGCGAATTATTGGAGAGAGCACGGCCTGACGAGAGACGTTTGGCGCCGTTTTATTCGTTCACCGTCACCCACGATCTCGGCTATTGCCTCGGTGAAAGCGAATTATTGGAGAGAGCACGGCCTGACGAGAGACGTTCGGCGCGGTTTTATTCGTTCACCGTGACCACGATCTCGGCTATTGCCTCGGTGAAAGCGAATTATTGGAGAGAGCACGGCCTGACGAGAGACGTTTGGCGCCGTTTTATCGTTCACCGTGACCACGATCTCGGCTATTGCCTCGGTGAAAGCGAATTATTGGAGAGAGCACGGCCTGACGAGAGACGTTTGGCGCCGTTTTATTCGTTCACCGTGACCACGATCTCGGCTATTGCCTCGGTGAAAGCGAATTATTGGAGAGAGCACGGCCTGACGAGAGACGTTCGGCGCGGTTTTATTCGTTCACCGTGACCACGATCTCGGCTATTGCCTCGGTGAAAGCGAATTATTGGAGAGAGCACGGCCTGACGAGAGACGTTTGGCGCCGTTTTATTCGTTCACCGTGACCACGATCTCGGCTATTGCCTCGGTGAAAGCGAATTATTGGAGAGAGCACGGCCTGACGAGAGACGTTTGGCGCCGTTTTATTCGTTCACCGTGACCACGATCTCGGCTATTGCCTCGGTGAAAGCGAATTATTGGAGAGAGCACGGCCTGACGAGAGACGTTTGGCGCCGTTTTATTCGTTCACCGTGACCACGATCTCGGCTATTGCCTCGGTGAAAGCGAATTATTGGAGAGAGCACGGCCTGACGAGAGACTTTCGGCGCGGTTTTATTCGTTCACCGTGACCACGATCTCGGGTATTGCCTCGGTGAAAGCGAATTATTGGAGAGAGCACGGCCTGACGAGAGACGTTTGGCGCCGTTTTATTCGTTCACCGTGACCCACGATCTCGGCTATTGCCTCGGTGAAAGCGAATTATTGGAGAGAGCACGGCCTGACGAGAGACGTTTGGCGCCGTTTTATTCGTTCACCGTGACAACGATCTCGGCTATTGCCTCGGTGAAAGCGAATTATTGGAGAGAGCACGGCCTGACGAGAGACGTTTGGCGCCGTTTTATTCGTTCACCGTGACCACGATCTCGGCTATTGCCTCGGTGAAAGCGAATTATTGGAGAGAGCACGGCCTGACGAGAGACGTTTGGCGCCGTTTTATTCGTTCACCGTGACCACGATCTCGGCTATTGCCTCGGTGAAAGCGAATTATTGGAGAGAGCACGGCCTGACGAGAGACGTTTGGCGCCGTTTTATTCGTTCACCGTGACCACGATCTCGGCTATTGCCTCGGTGAAAGCGAATTATTGGAGAGAGCACGGCCTGACGAGAGACGTTCGGCGCGGTTTTATTCGTTCACCGTGACCACGATCTCGGCTATTTCCTCGGTGAAAGCGAATTATTGGAGAGAGCACGGCCTGAGGAGAGACTTTCGGCGCGGTTTTATTCGTTCACCGTGACCACGATCTCGGCTATTGCCTCGGTGAAAGCGAATTATTGGAGAGAGCACGGCCTCACGAGAGACGTTTGGCGCCGTTTTATTCGTTCACCGTGACCACGATCTCGGCTATTGCCTCGGTGAAAGCGAATTATTGGAGAGAGCACGGCCTGACGAGAGACGTTTGGCGCCGTTTTATTCGTTCACCGTGACCACGATCTCGGCTATTTCCTCGGTGAAAGCGAATTATTGCAGAGAGCACGGCCTGACGAGAGACGTTTGGCGCCGTTTTATTCGTTCACCGTGACCACGATCTCGGCTATTGCCTCGGTGAAAGCGAATTATTGGAGAGAGCACGGCCTGACGAGAGACGTTCGGCGCGGTTTTATTCGTTCACCGTGACCACGATCTGGGCTATTGCCTCGGTGAAAGCGAATTATTGGAGAGAGCACGGCCTGACGAGAGACGTTCGGCGCGGTTTTTATTCGTTCACCATGACCACGATCTCGGCTATTGCCTCGGTGAAAGCGAATTATTGGAGAGAGCACGGCCTGACGAGAGACGTTTGGCGCCGTTTTATTCGTTCACCGTGACCACGATCTCGGCTATTGCCTCGGTGAAAGCGAATTATTGGAGAGAGCACGGCCTGACGAGAGACGTTTGGCGCCGTTTTATTCGTTCACCGTGACCACGATCTCGGCTATTGCCTCGGTGAAAGCGAATTATTGGAGAGAGCACGGCCTGACGAGAGACGTTTGGCGCCGTTTTATTCGTTCACCGTGACCACGATCTCGGCTATTGCCTCGGTGAAAGCGAATTATTGGAGAGAGCACGGCCTGACGAGAGACGTTTGGCGCCGTTTTATTCGTTCACCGTGACCACGATCTCGGCTATTGCCTCGGTGAAAGCGAATTATTGGAGAGAGCACGGCCTGACGAGAGACGTTCAGCGCGGTTTTATTCGTTCACCGTGACCACGATCTCGGCTATTGCCTCGGTGAAAGCGAATTATTGGAGAGAGCACGGCCTGACGAGAGACGTTTGGCGCCGTTTTATTCGTTCACCGTGACCACGATCTCGGCTATTGCCTCGGTGAAAGCGAATTATTGGAGAGAGCACGGCCTGACGAGAGACGTTTGGCGCCGTTTTATTCGTTCACCGTGACCACGATCTCGGCTATTGCCTCGGTGAAAGCGAATTATTGGAGAGAGCACGGCCTGACGAGAGACGTTTGGCGCCGTTTTATTCGTTCACCGTGACCACGATCTCGGCTATTGCCTCGGTGAAAGCGAATTATTGGAGAGAGCACGGCCTGACGAGAGACGTTTGGCGCCGTTTTATTCGTTCACCGTGACCACGATCTCGGCTATTGCCTCGGTGAAAGCGAATTATTGGAGAGAGCACGGCCTGACGAGAGACGTTTGGCGCCGTTTTATTCGTTCACCGTGACCACGATCTCGGCTATTGCCTCGGTGAAAGCGAATTATTAGAGAGAGCACGGCCTGACGAGAGACGTTCGGCGCGGTTTTATTCGTTCACCGTGACCACGATCTCGGCTATTGCCTCGGTGAAAGCGAATTATTGGAGAGAACACGGCCTGACGAGAGACGTTCGGCGCGGTTTTATTTGTTCACCGTGACCACGATCTCGGCTATTGCCTCGGTGAAAGCGAATTATTGGAGAGAGCACGGCCTGACGAGAGACGTTTGGCGCCGTTTTATTCGTTCACCGTGACCACGATCTCGGCTATTGCCTCGGTGAAAGCGAATTATTGGAGAGAGCACGGCCTGACGAGAGACGTTTGGCGCCGTTTTATTCGTTAACCGTGACCACGATCTCGGCTATTGCCTCGGTGAAAGCGAATTATTGGAGAGAGCACGGCCTGACGAGAGACGTTCGGCGCGGTTTTATTCGTTCACCGTGACCAGGATCTCGGCTATTGCCTCGGTGAAAGCGAATTATTGGAGAGAGCACGGCCTGACGAGAGACGTTTGGCGCCGTTTTATTCGTTCACCGTGAACACGATCTCGGCTATTGCCTCGGTGAAAGCAAATTATTGGAGAGAGCACGGCCTGACGAGAGACGTTCGGCGCGGTTTTATTCGTTCACCGTGACCACGATCTCGGCTATTGCCTCGGTGAAAGCGAATTATTGGAGAGAGCACGGCCTGACGAGAGACGTTCGGCGCGGTTTTATTCGTTCACCGTGACCACGATCTCGGCTATTGCCTCGGTGAAAGCGAATTATTGGAGAGAGCACGGCCTGACGAGAGACGTTTGGCGCCGTTTTATTCGTTCACCGTGACCACGATCTCGGCTATTGCCTCGGTGAAAGCGAATTATTGGAGAGAGCACGGCCTGACGAGAGACGTTTGGCGCCGTTTTATTCGTTCACCGTGACCACGATCTCGGCTATTGCCTCGGTGAAAGCGAATTATTGGAGAGAGCACGGCCTGACGAGAGACGTTTGGCGCCGTTTTATTCGTTCACCGTGACCATGATCTCGGCTATTGCCTCGGTGAAAGCGAATTATTGGAGAGAGCACGGCCTGACGAGAGACGTTTGGCGCGGTTTTATTCGTTCACCGTGACCACGATCTCGCCTATTGCCTCGGTGAAAGCGAATTATTGAAGAGAGCACGGCCTGACGAGAGACGTTTGGCGCCGTTTTATTCGTTCACCGTGACCACGATCTCGGCTATTGCCTCGGTGAAAGCGAATTATTGGAGAGAGCACGGCCTGACGAGAGACGTTTGGCGCGGTTTTATTCGTTCACCGTGACCACGATCTCGCCTATTGCCTCGGTGAAAGCGAATTATTGGAGAGAGCACGGCCTGACGAGAGACGTTTGGCGCGGTTTTATTCGTTCACCGTGACCACGATCTCGGCTATTGCCTCGGTGAAAGCGAATTATTGGAGAGAGCACGGCCTGACGAGAGACGTTTGGCGCCGTTTTATTCGTTCACCGTGACCACGATCTCGGCTATTGCCTCGGTGAAAGCGAATTATTGGAGAGAGCACGGCCTGACGAGAGACGTTTGGCGCGGTTTTATACGTTCACCGTGACCACGATCTCGCCTATTGCCTCGGTGAAAGCGAATTATTGGAGAGAGCACGGCCTGACGAGAGACGTTTGGCGCCGTTTTATTCGTTCACCGTGACCACGATCTCGGCTATTGCCTCGGTGAAAGCGAATTATTGGAGAGAGCACGGCCTGACGAGAGACGTTTGGCGCGGTTTTATTCGTTCACCGTGACCACGATCTCGGCTATTGCCTCGGTGAAAGCGAATTATTGGAGAGAGCACAGCCTGACGAGAGACGTTTGGCGCGGTTTTATTCGTTCACCGTGACCACGATCTCGCCTATTGCCTCGGTGAAAGCGAATTATTGGAGAGAGCCACGGCCTGACGAGAGACGTTTGGCGCGGTTTTATTCGTTCACCGTGACCACGATCTCGGCTATTGCCTCGGTGAAAGCGAATTATTGGAGAGAGCACGGCCTGACGAGAGACGTTTGGCGCCGTTTTATTCGTTCACCGTGACCACGATCTCGGCTATTGCCTCGGTGAAAGCGAATTATTGGGGAGAGCACGGCCTGACGAGAGACGTTCGGCGCGGTTTTATTCGTTCACCGTGACCACGATCTCGCCTATTGCCTCGGTGAAAGCGAATTATTGGAGAGAGCACGGCCTGACGAGAGACGTTTGGCGCGGTTTTATTCGTTCACCGTGACCACGATCTCGGCTATTGCCTCGGTGAAAGCGAATTATTGGAGAGAGCACGGCCTGACGAGAGACGTTTGGCGCGGTTTTATTCGTTCACCGTGACCACGATCTCGGCTATTGCCTCGGTGAAAGCGAATTATTGGAGAGAGCACGGCCTGACGAGAGACGTTCGGCGCGGTTTTATTCGTTCACCGTGACCACGATCTCGGCTATTGCCTCGGTGAAAGCGAATTATTGGAGAGAGCACGGCCTGACGAGAGACGTTTGGCGCCGTTTTATTCGTTCACCGTGACCACGATCTCGGCTACTGCCTCGGTGAAAGCGAATTATTGGAGAGAGCACGGCCTGACGAGAGACGTTCGGCGCGGTTTTATTCGTTCACCGTGACCACGATCTCGGCTATTGCCTCGGTGAAAGCGAATTATTGGAGAGAGCACGGCCTGACGAGAGACGTTCGGCGCGGTTTTATTCGTTCACCGTGACCACGATCTCGGCTATTGCCTCGGTGAAAGCGAATTATTGGAGAGAGCACGGCCTGACGAGAGACGTTTGGCGCGGTTTTATTCGTTCAGCGTGACCACGATCTCGGCTATTGCCTCGGTGAAAGCGAATTATTGGAGAGAGCACGGCCTGACGAGAGACGTTCGGCGCGGTTTTATTCGTTCACCGTGACCACGATCTCGGCTATTGCCTCGGTGAAAGCGAATTATTGGAGAGAGCACGGCCTGACGAGAGACGTTTGGCCCGGTTTTATTCGTTCACCGTGACCACGATCTCGGCTATTGCCTCGGTGAAAGCGAATTATTGGAGAGAGCACGGCTTGACGAGAGACGTTTGGCGCCGTTTTATTCGTTCACCGTGACCACGATCTCGCCTATTGCCTCGGTGAAAGCGAATTATTGGAGAGAGCACGGCCTGACGAGAGACGTTTGGCGCGGTTTTATTCGTTCACCGTGACCACGATCTCGGCTATTGCCTCGGTGAAAGCGAATTATTGGAGAGAGCACGGCCTGACGAGAGACGTTTGGCGCCGTTTTATTCGTTCACCGTGACCACGATCTCGGCTATTGTCTCGGTGAAAGCGAATTATTGGAGAGAGCACGGCCTGACGAGAGACGTTCGGCGCGGTTTTATTCGTTCACCGTGACCACGATCTCGGCTATTTCCTCGGTGAAAGCGAATTATTGGAGAGAGCACGGCCTGACGAGAGACGTTCGGCGCGGTTTTATTCGTTCACCGTGACCATGATCTCGGCTATTGCCTCGGTGAAAGCGAATTATTGGAGAGAGCACGGCCTGACGAGAGACGTTTGGCGCGGTTTTATTCGTTCACCGTGACCACGATCTCGGCTATTGCCTCGGTGAAAGCGAATTATTGGAGAGAGCACGGCCTGACGAGAGACGTTTGGCGCCGTTTTATTCGTTCACCGTGACCACGATCTCGCCTTTTGCCTCGGTGAAAGCGAATTATTGGAGAGAGCACGGCCTGACGAGAGACGTTTGGAGCGGTTTTATTCGTTCACCGTGACCACGATCTCGGCTATTGCCTCGGTGAAAGCGAATTATTGGAGAGAGCACGGCCTGACGAGAGACGTTTGGCGCCGTGTTATTCGTTCACCGTGACCACGATCTCGCCTATTGCCTCGGTGAAAGCGAATTATTGGAGAGAGCACGGCCTGACGAGAGACGTTTGGCGCGGTTTTATTCGTTCACCGTGACCACAATCTCGGCTATTGCCTCGGTGAAAGCGAATTATTGGAGAGAGCACGGCCTGACGAGAGACGTTTGGCGCCGTTTTATTCGTTCACCGTGACCACGATCTCGCCTATTGCCTCGGTGAAAGCGAATTATTGGAGAGAGCACGGCCTGACGAGAGACGTTTGGTGCGGTTTTATTCGTTCACCGTGACCACGATCTCGCCTATTGCCTCGGTGAAAGCGAATTATTGGAGAGAGCACGGCCTGACGAGAGACGTTTGGCGCGGTTTTATTCGTTCACCGTGACCACGATCTCGGCTATTGCCTCGGTGAAAGCGAATTATTGGAGAGAGCACGGCCTGACGAGAGACGTTTGGCGCCGTTTTATTCGTTCACCGTGACCACGATCTCTCCTATTGCCTCGGTGAAAGCGAATTATTGGAGAGAGCACGGCCTGACGAGAGACGTTTGGCGCGGTTTTATTCGTTCACCGTGACCACAATCTCGCCTATTGCCTCGGTGAAAGCGAATTATTGGAGTAAGCACGGCCTGACGAGAGACGTTCGGTGCGGTTTTATTCGTTCACCGTGACCACGATCTCGCCTATTGCCTCGGTGAAAGCGAATTATTGGAGAGAGCACGGCGTGACGAGAGACGTTTGGCGCGGTTTTATTCGTTCACCGTGACCACGATCTCGCCCATTGCCTCGGTGAAAGCGAATTATTGGAGAGAGCACGGCCTGACGAGAGACGTTTGGCGCGGTTTTATTCGTTCACCGTGACCACGATCTCGCCTATTGCCTCGGTGAAAGCGAATTATTGGAGAGAGCACGGCCTGACGAGAGACGTTTGGCGCGGTTTTATTCGTTCACCGTGACCACGATCTCGCCTATTGCCTCGGTGAAAGCGAATTATTGGAGTAAGCACGGCCTGACGAGAGACGTTCGGTGCGGTTTTATTCGTTCACCGTGACCACGATCTCGCCTATTGCCTCGGTGAAAGCGAATTATTGGAGAGAGCACGGCCTGACGAGAGGCGTTTGGCGCGGTTTTATTCGTTCACCGTGACCACGATCTCGCCTATTGCCTCGGTGAAAGCGAATTATTGGAGAGAGCACGGCCTGACGAGAGACGTTTGGCGCGGTTTTATTCGTTCACCGTGACCACGATCTCGGCTATTGCCTCGGTGAAAGCGAATTATTGGAGAGAGCACGGCCTGACGAGAGACGTTTGGCGCGGTTTTATTCGTTCACCGTGACCACGATCTCGGCTATTGCCTCGGTGAAAGCGAATTATTGGAGAGAGCACGGCCTGACGAGAGACGTTTGGCGCGGTTTTATTCGTTCACCGTGACCACGATCTCGGCTATTGCCTCGGTGAAAGCGAATTATTGGAGAGAGCACGGCCTGACGACAGACGTTTGGCGCCGTTTTATTCGTTCACCGTGACCACGATCTCGCCTATTGCCTCGGTGAAAGCGAATTATTGGAGAGAGCACGGCCTGACGAGAGACGTTTGGCGCGGTTTTATTCGTTCACCGTGACCACGATCTCGGCTATTGCCTCGGTGAAAGCGAATTATTGGAGAGAGCGCGGCCTGACGAGAGACGTTTGGCGCGGTTTTATTCGTTCACCGTGACCACGATCTCGGCTATTGCCTCGGTGAAAGCGAATTATTGGAGAGAGCACGGCCTGACGAGAGACGTTTGGCGCGGTTTTATTCGTTCACCGTGACCACGATCTCGCCTATTGCCTCGGTGAAAGCGAATTATTGGAGAGAGCACGGCCTGACGAGAGACGTTGGCGCGGTTTTATTCGTTCACCCTGACCACGATCTCGCCTATTGCCTCGGTTGAAGCGAATTATTGGAGAGAGCAAGGCCTGACGAGAGACGTTTGGCGCGGTTTTATTCGTTCACCGTGACCACGATCTCGCCTATTGCCTCGGTGAAAGCGAATTATTGGGGAGAGCACGGCCTGACGAGAGACGTTTGGCGCGGTTTTATTCGTTCACCGTGACCACGATCTCGCCTATTGCCTCGGTGAAAGCGAATTATTGGAGAGAGCACGGCCTGACGAGAGGCGTTTGGCGCGGTTTTATTCGTTCACCGTGACCACGATCTCGCCTATTGCCTCGGTGAAAGCGAATTATTGGAGAGAGCACGGCCTGACGAGAGACGTTTGGCGCGGTTTTATTCGTTCACCGTGACCACGATCTCGGCTATTGCCTCGGTGAAAGCGAATTATTGGAGAGAGCACGGCCTGACGAGAGACGTTTGGCGCCGTTTTATTCGTTCACCGTGACCACGATCTCGCCTATTGCCTCGGTGAAAGCGAATTATTGGAGAGAGCACGGCCTGACGAGAGACGTTTGGCGCGGTTTTATTCGTTCACCGTGACCACGATCTCGGCTATTGCCTCGGTGAAAGCGAATTATTGGAGAGAGCACGGCCTGACGAGAGACGTTTGGCGCCGTTTTATTCGTTCACCGTGACCACGATCTCGCCTATTGCCTCGGTGAAAGCGAATTATTGGAGAGAGCACGGCCTGACGAGAGACGTTTGGCGCGGTTTTATTCGTTCACCGTGACCACGATCTCGCCTATTGCCTCGGTGAAAGCGAATTATTGGAGAGAGCACGGCCTGACGAGAGACGTTTGGCGCGGTTTTATTCGTTCACCGTCACCACGATCTCGGCTATTGCCTCGGTGAAAGCGAATTATTGGAGAGAGCACGGCCTGACGAGAGACGTTTGGCGCCGTTTTATTCGTTCACCGTGGCCACGATCTCGCCTATTGCCTCGGTGAAAGCGAATTAATGGAGAGAGCACGGCCTGACGAGAGACGTTTGGCGCGGTTTTATTCGTTCACCCTGACCACGATCTCGCCTATTGCCTCGGTGAAAGCGAATTATTGTAGTAAGCACGGCCTGACGAGAGACGTTCGGCGCGGTTTTATTCGTTCACCGTGACCACTATCTCGCCTATTGCCTCGGTGAAAGCGAATTATTGGAGAGAGCACGGCCTGACGAGAGACGTTTGGCGCGGTTTTATTCGTTCACCGTGACCACGATCTCGCCTATTGCCTCGGTGAAAGCGAATTATTGGAGAGAGCCCGGCCTGACGAGAGACGTTTGGCGCGGTTTTATTGGTTCACCGTGACCACGATCTCGCCTATTGCCTCGGTGAAAGCGAATTATTGGAGAGAGCACGGCCTGACGAGAGACGTTTGGCGCCGTTTTATTCGTTCACCGTGACCACGATCTCGCGTATTGCCTCGGTGAAAGCGAATTATTGGAGAGAGCACGGCCTGACGAGAGACGTTTGGCGCGGTTTTATTCGTTCACCGTGACCACGATCTCGCCTATTGCCTCGGTGAAAGCGAATTATTGGAGAGAGCACGGCCTGACGAGAGACGTTTGGCGCCGTTTTATTCGTTCACCGTGACCACGATCTCGCCTATTGCCTCGGTGAAAGCGAATTATAGGAGAGAGCACGGCCTGACGAGAGACGTTCGGCGCGGTTTTATTCGTTCACCGTGACCACGATCTCGCCTATTGCCTCGGTGAAAGCGAATTATTGGAGAGAGCACGGCCTGACGAGAGACGTTTGGCGCGGTTTTATTCGTTCACCGTAACCACGATCTCGCCTATTGCCTCGGTGAAAGCGAATTATTGGAGAGAGCACGGCCTGACGAGAGACGTTCGGCGCGGTTTTATTCTTTCACCGTGACCACGATCTCGCCTATTGCCTCGGTGAAAGCGAATTATTGGAGAGAGCACGGCCTGACGAGAGACGTTTGGCGCGGTTTTATTCGTTCACCGTGACCACGATCTCGCCTATTGCCTCGGTGAAAGCGAATTATTGGAGAGAGCACGGCCTGACGAGAGACGTTTGGCGCGGTTTTATTCGTTCACCGTGACCACGATCTCGCCTATTGCCTCGGTGAAAGCGAATTATTGGAGAGAGCACGGCCTGACGAGAGACGTTCGGCGCGGTTTTATTCGTTCACCGTGACCACGATCTCGCCTATTGCCTCGGTGAAAGCGAATTATTGGAGAGAGCACGGCCTGACGAGAGACGTTTGGCGCCGTTTTATTCGTTCACCGTGACCACGATCTCGCCTATTGCCTCGGTGAAAGCGAATTATTGGAGAGAGCACGGCCTGACGAGAGACGTTTGGCGCGGTTTTATTCGTTCACCGTGACCACGATCTCGCCTATTGCCTCGGTGAAAGCGAATTATTGGAGAGAGCACGGCCTGACGAGAGACGTTTGGCGCGGTTTTATTCGTTCACCGTGACCACGATCTCGCCTATTGCCTCGGTGAAAGCGAATTATTGGAGAGAGCACGGCCTGACGAGAGACGTTTGGCGCGGTTTTATTCGTTCACCGTGACCACGATCTCGCCTATTGCCTCGGTGAAAGCGAATTATTGGAGAGAGCACGGCCTGACGAGAGACGTTTGGCGCCGTTTTATTCGTTCACCGTGACCACGATCTCGCCTATTGCCTCGGTGAAATCGAATTATTGGAGAGAGCACGGCCTGACGAGAGACGTTTGGCGCGGTTTTATTCGTTCACCATGACCACGATCTCGCCTATTGCCTCGGTGAAAGCGAATTATTGGAGAGAGCACGGCCTGACGAGAGACGTTCGGCGCGGTTTTATTCGTTCACCGTGACCACGATCTCGCCTATTGCCTCGGTGAAAGCGAATTATTGGAGAGAGCACGGCCTGACGAGAGACGTTTGGCGCCGTTTTATTCGTTCAGCGTGACCACGATCTCGCCTATTGCCTCGGTAAAAGCGAATTATTGGAGAGAGCACGGCCTGACGAGAGACGTTTGGCGCGGTTTTATTCGTTCACCGTGACCACGATCTCGCCTATTGCCTCGGTGAAAGCGAATTATTGGAGAGAGCACGGCCTGACGAGAGACGTTTGGCGCGGTTTTATTCGTTCACCGTGACCACGATCTCGCCTATTGCCTCGGTGAAAGCGAATTATTGGAGAGAGCACGGCCTGACGAGAGACGTTTGGCGCGGTTTTATTCGTTCACCGTGACCACGATCTCGCCTATTGCCTCGGTGAAAGCGAATTATTGGAGAGAGCACGGCCTGACGAGAGCCGTTTGGCGCCGTATTATTCGTTCACCGTGACCACGATCTCGCCTATTGCCTCGGTGAAAGCGAATTATGGGAGAGAGCACGGCCTGACGAGAGACGTTTGGCGCGGTTTTATTCGTTCACCGTGACCACGATCTCGCCTATTGCCTCGGTGAAAGCGAATTATTGGAGTAAGCACGGCCTGACGAGAGACGTTCGGCGCGGTTTTATTCGTTCACCGTGACCACGATCTCGCCTATTGCCTCGGTGAAAGCGAATTATTGGAGAGAGCACGGCCTGACGAGAGACGTTTGGCGCGGTTTTATTCGTTCACCGTGACCACGATCTCGCCTATTGCCTCGGTGAAAGCGAATTATTGGAGAGAGCACGGCCTGACGAGAGACGTTCGGCGCGGTTTTATTCGTTCACCGTGACCACGATCTCGCCTATTGCCTCGGTGAAAGCGAATTATTGGAGAGAGCACGGCCTGACGAGAGACGTTTGGCGCCGTTTTATTCGTTCACCGTGACCACGATCTCGCCTATTGCCTCGGTGAAAGCGAATTATTGGAGAGGGCACGGCCTGACGAGAGACGTTTGGCGCGGTTTTATTCGTTCACCGTGACCACGATCTCGCCTATTGCCTCGGTGAAAGCGAATTATTGGAGTAAGCACGGCCTGACGAGAGACGTTCGGCGCGGTTTTATTCGTTCACCGTGACCACGATCTCGCCTATTGCCTCGGTTGAAAGCGAATTATTGGAGAGAGCACGGCCTGACGAGAGACGTTTGGCGCCGTTTTATTCGTTCACCGTGACCACGATCTCGCCTATTGCCTCGGTGAAAGCGAATTATTGGAGAGAGCACGGCCTGACGAGAGACGTTTGGCGCCGTTTTATTCGTTCACCGTGACCACGATCTCGCCTATTGCCTCGGTGAAAGCGAATTATTGGAGAGAGCACAGCCTGACGAGAGACGTTTGGCGCCGTTTTATTCGTTCACCGTGACCACGATCTCGCCTATTGCCTCGGTAAAAGCGAATTATTGGAGAGAGCACGGCCTGACGAGAGACGTTTGGCGCGGTTTTATTCGTTCACCGTGACCACGATCTCGCCTATTGCCTCGGTGAAAGCGAATTATTGGAGAGAGCACGGCCTGACGAGAGACGTTTGGCGCCGTTTTATTCGTTCACCGTGACCACGATCTCGCCTATTGCCTCGGTGAAAGCGAATTATTGGAGAGAGCACGGCCTGACGAGAGACGTTCGGCGCCAATTTATTCGTTCACCGTGACCACGATCTCGCCTATTGCCTCGGTGAAAGCGAATTATTGGAGAGAGCACGGCCTGACGAGAGACGTTTGGCGCCGTTTTATTCGTTCACCGTGACCACGATCTCGCCTATTGCCTCGGTGAAAGCGAATTATTGGAGAGAGCACGGCCTGACGAGAGACGTTTGGCGCCGTTTTACTCGTTCACCGTGACCACGATCTCGCCTATTGCCTCGGTGAAAGCGAATTATTGGAGAGAGCACGGCCTGACGAGAGACGTTTGGCGCGGTTTTATTCGTTCACCGTGACCACGATCTCGCCTATTGCCTCGGTGAAAGCGAATTATTGGAGAGAGCACGGCCTGACGAGAGACGTTTGGCGCCGTTTTATTCGTTCACCGTGACCACGATCTCGCCTATTGCCTCGGTGAAAGCGAATTATTGGAGAGAGCACGGCCTGACGAGAGACGTTTGGCGCCGTTTTATTCGTTCACCGTGACCACGATCTCGCCTATTGCCTCGGTGAAAGCGAATAATTGGAGAGAGCACGGCCTGACGAGAGACGTTTGGCGCGGTTTTATTCGTTCACCGTGACCACGATCTCGGCTATTGCCTCGGTGAAAGCGAATTATTGGAGAGAGCACGGCCTGACGAGAGACGTTTGGCGCGGTTTTATTCGTTCACCGTGACCACGATCTCGCCTATTGCCTCGGTGAAAGCGAATTATTGGAGAGAGCACGGCCTGACGAGAGACGTTTGGCGCCGTTTTATTCGTTCACCGTGACCACGATCTCGCCTATTGCCTCGGTGAAAGCGAATTATTGGAGAGAGCACGGCCAGACGAGAGACGTTTGGCGCCGTTTTATTCGTTCACCGTGACCACGATCTCGCCTATTGCCTCGGTGAAAGCGAATTATTGGAGAGAGCACGGCCTGACGAGAGACGTTTGGCGCGGTTTTATTCGTTCACCGTGACCACGATCTCGCCTATTGCCTCGGTGAAAGCGAATTATTGGAGAGAGCACGGCCTGACGAGAGACGTGTGGCGCCGTTTTACTCGTTCACCGTGACCACGATCTCGCCTATTGCCTCGGTGAAAGCGAATTATTGGAGAGAGCACGGCCTGACGAGAGACGTTTGGCGCGGTTTTATTCGTTCACCGTGACCACGATCTCGCCTATTGCCTCGGTGAAAGCGAATTATTGGAGAGAGCACGGCCTGACGAGAGACGTTTGGCGCCTTTTTATTTGTTCACTGTGACCACGATCTCGCCTATTGCCTCGGTGAAAGCGAATTATTGGAGAGAGCACGGCCTGACGAGAGACGTTTGGCGCCGTTTTATTCGTTCACCGTGACCACGATCTCGCCTATTGCCTCGGTGAAAGCGAATTATTGGAGAGAGCACGGCCTGACGAGAGACGTTTGGCGCGGTTTTATTCGTTCACCGTGACCACGATCTCGCCTATTGCCTCGGTGAAAGCGAATTATTGGAGAGAGCACGGCCTGACGAGAGACGTTTGGCGCCGTTTTATTCGTTCACCGTGACCACGATCTCGCCTATTGCCTCGGTGAAAACGAATTATTGGAGAGAGCACGGCCTGACGAGAGACGTTTGGCGCCGTTTTACTCGTTCACCGTGACCACGATCTCGCCTATTGCCTCGGTGAAAGCGAATTATTGGAGAGAGCACGGCCTGACGAGAGACGTTTGGCGCGGTTTTATTCGTTCACCGTGACCACGATCTCGCCTATTGCCTCGGTGAAAGCGAATTATTGGAGAGAGCACGGCCTGACGAGAGACGTTTGGCGCCGTTTTATTCGTTCACCGTGACCACGATCTCGCCTATTGCCTCGGTGAAAGCGAATTATTGGAGAGAGCACGGCCTGACGAGAGACGTTCGGCGCCGTTTTATTCGTTCACCGTGACCACGATCTCGCCTATTGCCTCGGTGAAAGCGAATTATTGGAGAGAGCACGGCCTGACGAGAGACGTTTGGCGCGGTTTTATTCGTTCACCGTGACCACGATCTCGCCTATTGCCTCGGTGAATGCGAATTATTCGAGAGAGCACGGCCTGACGAGAGACGTTTGGCGCCGTTTTATTCGTTCACCGTGACCACGATCTCGCCTATTGCCTCGGTGAAAGCGAATTATTGGAGAGAGCACGGCCTGACGAGAGACGTTTGGCGCGGTTTTATTCGTTCACCGTGACCACGATCTCGCCTATTGCCTCGGTGAAAGCGAATTATTGGAGAGAGCACGGCCTGACGAGAGACATTTGGCGCCGTTTTATTCGTTCACCGTGACCACGATCTCGGCTATTGCCTCGGTGAAAGCAAATTATTGGAGAGAGCACGGCCTGACGAGAGACGTTTGGCGCCGTTTTATTCGTTCACCGTGACCACGATCTCGCCTATTGCCTCGGTGAAAGCGAATTATTGGAGAGAGCACGGCCTGACGAGAGACGTTTGGCGCGGTTTTATTCGTTCACCGTGACCACGATCTCGCCTATTGCCTCGGTGAAAGCGAATTATTGGAGAGAGCACGGCCTGACGAGAGACGTTCGGTGCGGTTTTATTCGTTCACCGTGACCACGATCTCGCCTATTGCCTCGGTGAAAGCGAATTATTGGAGAGAGCACGGCCTGACGAGAGACGTTTGGCGCGGTTTTATTCGTTCACCGTGACCACGATCTCGTCTATTGCCTCGGTGAAAGCGAATTTTTGGAGAGAGCACGGCCTGACGAGAGACGTTCGGCGCGGTTTTATTCGTTCACCGTGACCACGATCTCGCCTATTGCCTCAGTGAAAGCGAATTATTGGAGAGAGCACGGCCTGACGAGAGACGTTTGGCGCCGTTTTATTCGTTCACCGTGACCACGATCTCGCCTATTGCCTCGGTGAAAGCGAATTATTGGAGAGAGCACGGCCTGACGAGAGACGTTTGGCGCGGTTTTATTCGTTCACCGTGACCACGATCTCGTCTATTGCCTCGGTGAAAGCGAATTTTTGGAGAGAGCACGGCCTGACGAGAGACGTTCGGCGCGGTTTTATTCGTTCACCGTGACCACGATCTCGCCTATTGCCTCGGTGAAAGCGAATTATTGGAGAGAGCACGGCCTGACGAGAGACGTTTGGCGCCGTTTTATTCGTTCACCGTGACCACGATCTCGCCTATTGCCTCGGTGAAAGCGAATTATTGGAGAGAGCACGGCCTGAGGAGAGACGTTTGGCGCGGTTTTATTCGTTCACCGTGACCACGATCTCGCCTATTGCCTCGGTGAAAGCGAATTATTGGAGAGAGCACGGCCTGACGAGAGACGTTTGGCGCCGTTTTATTCGTTCACCGTGACCACGATCTCGCCTATTGCCTCGGTGAAAGCGAATTATTGGAGAGAGCACGGCCTGAAGAGAGACGTTCGGCGCGGTTTTATTCGTTCACCGTGACCACGATCTCGCCTATTGCCTCGGTGAAAGCGAATTATTGGAGAGAGCACGGCCTGACGAGAGACGTTTGGCGCCGTTTTATTCGTTCACCGTGACCACGATCTCGCCTATTGCCTCGGTGAAAGCGAATTATTGGAGAGAGCACGGCCTGACGAGAGACGTTTGGCGCGGTTTTATTCGTTCACCGTGACCACGATCTCGCCTATTGCCTCGGTGAAAGCGAATTATTGGAGAGAGCCCGGCCTGACGAGAGACGTTCGGCGCGGTTTTATTCGTTCACCGTGACCACGATCTTGCCTATTGCCTCGGTGAAAGCGAATTATTGGAGAGAGCACGGCCTGACGAGAGACGTTTGGCGCCGTTTTATTCGTTCACCGTGACCACGATCTCGCCTATTGCCTCGGTGAAAGGGAATTATTGGAGAGAGCACGGCCTGACGAGAGACGTTTGGCGCCGTTTTATTCGTTCACCGTGACCACGATCTCGCCTATTGCCTCGGTGAAAGCGAATTATTGGAGAGAGCACGGCCTGACGAAAGACGTTTGGCGCCGTTTTATTCGTTCACCGTGACCACGATCTCGCCTATTGCCTCGGTGAAAGCGAATTATTGGAGTAAGCACGGCCTGACGAGAGACGTTCGGCGCGGTTTTATTCGTTCACCGTGACCACGATCTCGCCTATTGCCTCGGTGAAAGCGAATTATTGGAGAGAGCACGGCCTGACGAGAGACGTTTGGCGCCGTTTTATTCGTTCACCGTGACCACGATCTCGCCTATTGCCTCGGTGAAAGCGAATTATTGGAGAGAGCACGGCCTGACGAGAGACGTTTGGCGCGGTTTTATTCGTTCACCGTGACCACGATCTCGCCTATTGCCTCGGTGAAAGCGAAATATTGGAGAGAGCACGGCCTGACGAGAGACGTTCGGCGCCGTTTTATTCGTTCACCGTGACCACGATCTCGCCTATTGCCTCGGTGAAAGCGAATTATTGGAGAGAGCACGGCCTGACGAGAGACGTTCGGCGCGGTTTTATTCGTTCACCGTGACCACGATCTCGCCTATTGCCTCGGTGAAAGCGAATTATTGGAGAGAGCACGGCCTGACGAGAGACGTTCGGCGCGGTTTTATTCGTTCACCGTGACCACGATCTCGCCTATTGCCTCGGTGAAAGCGAATTATTGGAGTAAGCACGGCCTGACGAGAGACGTTCGGCGCGGTTTTATTCGTTCACCGTGACCACGATCTCGCCTATTGCCTCGGTGAAAGCGAATTATTGGAGAGAGCACGGCCTGACGAGAGACGTTTGGCGCCGTTTTATTCGTTCACCATGACCACGATCTCGCCTATTGCCTCGGTGAAAGCGAATTATTGGAGAGAGCACGGCCTGACGAGAGACGTTTGGCGCCGTTTTATTCGTTCACCGTGACCACGATCTCGCCTATTGCCTCGGTCAAAGCGAATTATTGGAGTAAGCACGGCCTGACGAGAGACGTTCGGCGCGGTTTTATTCGTTAACCGTGACCACGATCTCGCCTATTGCCTCGGTGAAAGCGAATTATTGGAGTAAGCACGGCCTGACGAGAGACGTTCGGCGCGGTTTTATTCGTTCACCGTGACCACGATCTCGCCTATTGCCTCGGTGAAAGCGAATTATTGGAGAGAGCACGGCCTGACGAGAGACGTTTGGCGCCGTTTTACTCGTTCACCGTGACCACGATCTCGCCTATTGCCTCGGTAAAAGCGAATTATTGGAGAGAGCACGGCCTGACGAGAGACGTTTGGCGCGGTTTTATTCGTTCACCGTGACCACGATCTCGCCTATTGCCTCGGTGAAAGCGAATTATTGGAGAGAGCACGGCCTGACGAGAGACGTTTGGCGCCGTTTTATTCGTTCACCGTGACCACGATCTCGCCTATTGCCTCGGTGAAAGCGAATTATTGGAGAGAGCACGGCCTGACGAGAGACGTTCGGCGCCGTTTTATTCGTTCACCGTGACCACGATCTCGCCTATTGCCTCGGTGAAAGCGAATTATTGGAGAGAGCACGGCCTGACGAGAGACGTTTGGCGCCGTTTTATTCGTTCACCGTGACCACGATCTCGCCTATTGCCTCGGTGAAAGCGAATTATTGGAGAGAGCACGGCCTGACGAGAGACGTTTGGCGCCGTTTTACTCGTTCACCGTGACCACGATCTCGCCTATTGCCTCGGTGAAAGCGAATTATTGGAGAGAGCACGGCCTGACGAGAGACGTTTGGCGCGGTTTTATTCGTTCACCGTGACCACGATCTCGCCTATTGCCTCGGTGAAAGCGAATCATTGGAGAGAGCACGGCCTGACGAGAGACGTTTGGCGCCGTTTTATTCGTTCACCGTGACCACGATCTCGCCTATTGCCTCGGTGAAAGCGAATTATTGGAGAGAGCACGGCCTGACGAGAGACGTTTGGCGCCGTTTTATTCGTTCACCGTGACCACGATCTCGCCTATTGCCTCGGTGAAAGCGAATTATTGGAGAGAGCACGGCCTGACGAGAGACGTTTGGCGCGGTTTTATTCGTTCACCGTGACCACGATCTCGGCTATTGCCTCGGTGAAAGCGAATTATTGGAGAGAGCACGGCCTGACGAGAGACGTTTGGCGCGGTTTTATTCGTTCACCGTGACCACGATCTCGCCTATTGCCTCGGTGAAATCGAATTATTGGAGAGAGCACGGCCTGACGAGAGACGTTTGGCGCCGTTTTATTCGTTCACCGTGACCACGATCTCGCCTATTGCCTCGGTGAAAGCGAAATATTGGAGAGAGCACGGCCTGACGAGAGACGTTTGGCGCCGTTTTATTCGTTCACCGTGACCACGATCTCGCCTATTGCCTCGGTGAAAGCGAATTATTGGAGAGAGCACGGCCTGACGAGAGACGTTTGGCGCGGTTTTATTCGTTCACCGTGACCACGATCTCGCCTATTGCCTCGGTGAAAGCGAATTATTGGAGAGAGCACGGCCTGACGAGAGACGTTTGGCGCCGTTTTACTCGTTCACCGTGACCACGATCTCGCCTATTGCCTCGGTGAAAGCGAATTATTGGAGAGAGCACGGCCTGACGAGAGACGTTTGGCGCGGTTTTATTCGTTCACCGTGACCACGATCTCGCCTATTGCCTCGGTGAAAGCGAATTATTGGAGAGAGCACGGCCTGACGAGAGACGTTTGGCGAAGTTTTATTCGTTCACCGTGACCACGATCTCGCCTATTGCCTCGGTGAAAGCGAATTATTGGAGAGAGCACGGCCTGACGAGAGACGTTTGGCGCCGTTTTATTCGTTCACCGTGACCACGATCTCGCCTATTGCCTCGGTGAAAGCGAATTATTGGAGAGAGCACGGCCTGACGAGAGACGTTTGGCGCGGTTTTATTCGTTCACCATGACCACGATCTCGCCTATTGCCTCGGTGAAAGCGAATTATTGGAGAGAGCACGGCCTGACGAGAGACGTTTGGCGCCGTTTTATTCGTTCACCGTGACCACGATCTCGCCTATTGCCTCGGTGAAAGCGAATATTGGAGAGAGCACGGCCTGACGAGAGACGTTTGGCGCCGTTTTACTCGTTCACCGTGACCACGATCTCGCCTATTGCCTCGGTGAAAGCGAATTATTGGAGAGAGCACGGCCTGACGAGAGACGTTTGGCGCGGTTTTATTCGTTCACCGTGACCACGATCTCGCCTATTGCCTCGGTGAAAGCGAATTATTGGAGAGAGCACGGCCTGACGAGAGACGTTTGGCGCCGTTTTATTCGTTCACCGTGACCACGATCTCGCCTATTGCCTCGGTGAAAGCGAATTATTGGAGAGAGCACGGCCTGACGAGAGACGTTTGGCGCCGTTTTATTCGTTCACCGTGACCACGATCTCGCCTATTGCCTCGGTGAAAGCGAATTATTGGAGAGAGCTCGGCCTGACGAGAGACGTTTGGCGCGGTTTTATTCGTTCACCGTGACCACGATCTCGCCTATTGCCTCGGTGAAAGCGAATTATTGGAGAGAGCACGGCCTGACGAGAGACGTTTGGCGCCGTTTTATTCGTTCACCGTGACCACGATCTCGCCTATTGCCTCGGTGAAAGCGAATTATTGGAGAGAGCACGGCCTGACGAGAGACGTTTGGCGCGGTTTTATTCGTTCACCGTGGCCACGATCTCGCCTATTGCCTCGGTGAATGCGAATTATTGGAGAGAGCACGGCCTGACGAGAGACATTTGGCGCCGTTTTATTCGTTCACCGTGACCACGATCTCGGCTATTGCCTCGGTGAAAGCGAATTATTGGAAAGAGCACGGCCTGACGAGAGACGTTTGGCGCCGTTTTATTCGTTCACCGTGACCACGATCTCGCCTATTGCCTCGGTGAAAGCGAATTATTGGAGAGAGCACGGCCTGACGAGAGACGTTTGGCGCGGTTTTATTCGTTCACCGTGACCACGATCTCGCCTATTGCCTCGGTGAAAGCGAATTATTGGAGAGAGCACGGCCTGACGAGAGACGTTCGGCGCGGTTTTATTCGTTCACCGTGACCACGATCTCGCCTATTGCCTCGGTGAAAGCGAATTATTGGAGAGAGCACGGCCTGACGAGAGACGTTTGGCGCGGTTTTATTCGTTCACCGTGACCACGATCTCGTCTATTGCCTCGGTGAAAGCGAATTTTTGGAGAGAGCACGGCCTGACGAGAGACGTTCGGCGCGGTTTTATTCGTTCACCGTGACCACGATCTCGCCTATTGCCTCGGTGAAAGCGAATTATTGGAGAGAGCACGGCCTGACGAGAGACGTTTGGCGCCGTTTTATTCGTTCACCGTGACCACAATCTCGCCTATTGCCTCGGTGAAAGCGAATTATTGGAGAGAGCACGGCCTGACGAGAGACGTTTGGCGCGGTTTTATTCGTTCACCGTGACCACGATCTCGTCTATTGCCTCGGTGAAAGCGAATTTTTGGAGAGAGCACGGCCTGACGAGAGACGTTCGGCGCGGTTTTATTCGTTCACCGTGACCACGATCTCGCCTATTGCCTCGGTGAAAGCGAATTATTGGAGAGTGCACGGCCTGACGAGAGACGTTTCGCGCCGTTTTATTCGTTCACCGTGACCACGATCTCGCCTATTGCCTCGGTGAAAGCGAATTATTGGAGAGAGCACGGCCTGACGAGAGACGTTTGACGCGGTTTTATTCGTTCACCGTGACCACGATCTCGCCTATTGCCTCGGTGAAAGCGAATTTTTGGAGAGAGCACGGCCTGACGAGAGACGTTTGGCGCCGTTTTATTCGTTCACCGTGACCACGATCTCGCCTATTGCCTCGGTGAAAGCGAATTATTGGAGAGAGCACGGCCTGACGAGAGACGTTCGGCGCGGTTTTATTCGTTCACCGTGACCACGATCTCGCCTATTGCCTCGGTGAAAGCGAATTATTGGAGAGAGCACGGCCTGACGAGAGACGTTTGGCGCCGTTTTATTCGTTCACCGTGACCACGATCTCGCCTATTGCCTCGGTGAAAGCGAATTATTGGAGAGAGCACGGCCTGACGAGAGACGTTTGGCGCGGTTTTATTCGTTCACCGTGACCACGATCTCGCCTATTGCCTCGGTGAAAGCGAATTATTGGAGAGAGCCCGGCCTGACGAGAGACGTTCGGCGCGGTTTTATTCGTTCACCGTGACCACGATCTCGCCTATTGCCTCGGTGAAAG
Source organism: Ixodes scapularis (assembly GCF_016920785.2). NCBI lineage: Eukaryota > Metazoa > Arthropoda > Arachnida > Ixodida > Ixodidae > Ixodes > Ixodes scapularis. The sequence continues at coordinate 44,064 of NW_024610322.1, read as the reverse complement.
CGAATTATTGGAGAGAGCACGGCCTGACGAGAGACGTTTGGCGCCGTTTTATTCGTTCACCGTGACCACGATCTCGCCTATTGCCTCGGTGAAAGGGAATTATTGGAGAGAGCACGGCCTGACGAGAGACGTTTGGCGCCGTTTTATTCGTTCACCGTGACCACGATCTCGCCTATTGCCTCGGTGAAAGCGAATTATTGGAGAGAGCACGGCCTGACGAAAGACGTTTGGCGCCGTTTTATTCGTTCACCGTGACCACGATCTCGCCTATTGCCTCGGTGAAAGCGAATTATTGGAGTAAGCACGGCCTGACGAGAGACGTTCGGCGCGGTTTTATTCGTTCACCGTGACCACGATCTCGCCTATTGCCTCGGTGAAAGCGAATTATTGGAGAGAGCACGGCCTGACGAGAGACGTTTGGCGCCGTTTTATTCGTTCACCGTGACCACGATCTCGCCTATTGCCTCGGTGAAAGCGAATTATTGGAGAGAGCACGGCCTGACGAGAGACGTTTGGCGCGGTTTTATTCGTTCACCGTGACCACGATCTCGCCTATTGCCTCGGTGAAAGCGAAATATTGGAGAGAGCACGGCCTGACGAGAGACGTTCGGCGCCGTTTTATTCGTTCACCGTGACCACGATCTCGCCTATTGCCTCGGTGAAAGCGAATTATTGGAGAGAGCACGGCCTGACGAGAGACGTTCGGCGCGGTTTTATTCGTTCACCGTGACCACGATCTCGCCTATTGCCTCGGTGAAAGCGAATTATTGGAGTAAGCACGGCCTGACGAGAGACGTTCGGCGCGGTTTTATTCGTTCACCGTGACCACGATCTCGCCTATTGCCTCGGTGAAAGCGAATTATTGGAGAGAGCACGGCCTGACGAGAGACGTTTGGCGCCGTTTTATTCGTTCACCGTGACCACGATCTCGCCTATTGCCTCGGTGAAAGCGAATTATTGGAGAGAGCACGGCCTGACGAGAGACGTTTGGCGCCGTTTTATTCGTTCACCGTGACCACGATCTCGCCTATTGCCTCGGTGAAAGCGAATTATTGGAGTAAGCACGGCCTGACGAGAGACGTTCGGCGCGGTTTTATTCGTTAACCGTGACCACGATCTCGCCTATTGCCTCGGTGAAAGCGAATTATTGGAGTAAGCACGGCCTGACGAGAGACGTTCGGCGCGGTTTTATTCGTTCACCGTGACCACGATCTCGCCTATTGCCTCGGTGAAAGCGAATTATTGGAGAGAGCACGGCCTGACGAGAGACGTTTGGCGCCGTTTTACTCGTTCACCGTAACCACGATCTCGCCTATTGCCTCGGTAAAAGCGAATTATTGGAGAGAGCTCGGCCTGACGAGAGACGTTTGGCGCGGTTTTATTCGTTCACCGTGACCACGATCTCGCCTATTGCCTCGGTGAAAGCGAATTATTGGAGAGAGCACGGCCTGACGAGAGACGTTTGGCGCCGTTTTATTCGTTCACCGTGACCACGATCTCGCCTATTGCCTCGGTGAAAGCGAATTATTGGAGAGAGCACGGCCTGACGAGAGACGTTCGGCGCCGTTTTATTCGTTCACCGTGACCACGATCTCGCCTATTGCCTCGGTGAAAGCGAATTATTGGAGAGAGCACGGCCTGACGAGAGACGTTTGGCGCCGTTTTATTCGTTCACCGTGACCACGATCTCGCCTATTGCCTCGGTGAAAGCGAATTATTGGAGAGAGCACGGCCTGACGAGAGACGTTTGGCGCCGTTTTACTCGTTCACCGTGACCACGATCTCGCCTATTGCCTCGGTGAAAGCGAATTATTGGAGAGAGCACGGCCTGACGAGAGACGTTTGGCGCGGTTTTATTCGTTCACCGTGACCACGATCTCGCCTATTGCCTCGGTGAAAGCGAATTATTGGAGAGAGCACGGCCTAACGAGAGACGTTTGGCGCCGTTTTATTCGTTCACCGTGACCACGATCTCGCCTATTGCCTCGGTGAAAGCGAATTATTGGAGAGAGCACGGCCTGACGAGAGACGTTTGGCGCCGTTTTATTCGTTCACCGTGACCACGATCTCGCCTATTGCCTCGGTGAAAGCGAATTATTGGAGAGAGCACGGCCTGACGAGAGACGTTTGGCGCGGTTTGATTCGTTCACCGTGACCACGATCTCGGCTATTGCCTCGGTGAAAGCGAATTATTGGAGCGAGCACGGCCTGACGAGAGACGTTTGGCGCCGTTTTATTCGTTCACCGTGACCACGATCTCGTCTATTGCCTCGGTGAAAGCGAATTATTGGAGAGAGCACGGCCTGACGAGAGACGTTTGGCGCCGTTTTATTCGTTCACCGTGACCACGATCTCGGCTATTGCCTCGGTGATGCGAATTATTGGAGAGAGCACGGCCTGACGAGAGACGTTCGGCGCGGTTTTATTCGTTCACCGTGACCACGATCTCGGCTATTGCCTCGGTTAAAGCGAATTATTGGAGCGAGCACGGCCTGACGAGAGACGTTTGGCGCCGTTTTATTCGTTCACCCGTGACCACGATCTCGGCTATTGCCTCGGTGAAAGCAAATTATTGGAGCGAGCACGGCCTGACGAGAGACGTTCGGCGCGGTTTTATTCGTTCACCGTGACCACGATCTCGGCTATTGCCTCGGTGAAAGCGAATTATTGGAGAGAGCACGGCCTGACGAGAGACGTTCGGCGCGGTTTTATTCGTTCACCGTGACCACGATCTCGGCTATTGCCTCGGTGAAAGCGAATTATTGGAGCGAGCACGGCCTGACGAGAGACGTTTTGGCGCCGTTTTTATTCGTTCACCGTGACCACGATCTCGGGTATTGCCTCGGTGAAAGCGAATTATTGGAGCGAGCACGGCCTGACGAGAGACGTTTGGCGCCGTTTTATTCGTTCACCGTGACCACGATCTCGGCTATTGCCTCGGTGAAAGCGAATTATTGGAGCGAGCACGGCCTGACGAGAGACGTTCGGCGCGGTTTTATTCGTTCACCGTGACCACGATCTCGGCTATTGCCTCGGTGAAAGCGAATTATTGGAGAGAGCACGGCCTGACGAGAGACGTTCGGCGCGGTTTTATTCGTCCACCGTGACCACGATCTCGGCTATTGCCTCGGTGAAAGCGAATTATTGGAGAGAGCACGGCCTGACGAGAGACGTTCGGCGCGGTTTTATTCGTTCACCGTGACCACGATCTCGGCTATTGCCTCGGTGAAAGCGAAATATTGGAGCGAGCACGGCCTGACGAGAGACGTTTGGCGCCGTTTTATTCGTTCACCGTGACCACGATCTCGGCTATTGCCTCGGTGAAAGCGAATTATTGGAGCGAGCACGGCCTGACGAGAGACGTTCGGCGCGGTTTTATTCGTTCACCGTGACCACGATCTCGGCTATTGCCTCGGTGAAAGCGAATTATTGGAGAGAGCACGGCCTGACGAGAGACGTTCGGCGCCGTTTTATTCGTTCACCGTGACCACGATCTCGGCTATTGCCTCGGTGAAAGCGAATTATTGGAGAGAGCACGGCCTGACGAGAGACGTTCGGCGCCGTTTTGTTCGTTCACCGTGACCACGATCTCGACTATTGCCTCGGTGAAAGCGAATTATTGGAGAGAGCACGGCCTGACGAGAGACGTTCGGCGCCGTTTTATTCGTTCACCGTGACCACGATCTCGGCTATTGCCTCGGTGAAAGCGAATTATTGGAGAGAGCACGGCCTGACGAGAGACGTTCGGCGCCGTTTTATTCGTTCACCGTGACCACGATCTCGGCTATTGCCTCGGTGAAAGCGAATTATTGGAGAGAGCACGGCCTGACGAGAGACGTTTGGCGCCGTTTTATTTGTTCACCGTGACCACGATCTCGGCTATTGCCCCGGTGAAAGCGAATTATTGGAGAGAGCACGGCCTGACGAGAGACGTTTGGCGCCGTTTTATTCGTTCACCGTGACCACGATCTCGGCTATTGCCTCGGTGAAAGCGAATTATTGGAGAGAGCACGGCCTGACGAGAGACGTTCGGCGCGGTTTTATTCGTTCACCGTGACCACGATCTCGGCTATTGCCTCGGTGAAAGCGAATTATTGGAGAGAGCACGGCCTGACGAGAGACGTTCGGCGCCGTTTTATTCGTTCACCGTGACCACGATCTCGGCTATTGCCTTGGTGAAAGCGAATTATTGGAGAGAGCACGGCCTGACGAGAGACGTTCGGCGCGGTTTTATTCGTTCACCGTGACCACGATCTCGGCTATTGCCTCGGTGAAAGCGAATTATTGGAGAGAGCACGGCCTGACGAGAGACGTTTGGTGCCGTTTTATTTGTTCACCGTGACCACGATCTCGGCTATTGCCTCGGTGAAAGCGAATTATTGGAGAGAGCACGGCCTGACGAGAGACGTTCGGCGCCGTTTTATTCGTTCACCGTGACCACGATCTCGGCTATTGCCTCGGTGAAAGCGAATTATTGGAGAGAGCACGGCCTGACGAGAGACGTTCGGCGCCGTTTTATTCGTTCACCGTGACCACGATCTCGGCTATTGCCTCGGTGAAAGCGAATTATTGGAGAGAGCACGGCCTGACGAGAGACGTTCGGCGCGGTTTTATTCGTTCACCGTGACCACGATCTCGGCTATTGCCTCGGTGAAAGCGAATTATTGGAGAGAGCACGGCCTGACGAGAGACGTTCGGCGCCGTTTTATTCGTTCACCGTGACCACGATCTCGGCTATTGCCTCGGTGAAAGCGAATTATTGGAGAGAGCATGGCCTGACGAGAGACGTTCGGCGTTGTTTTATTCGTTCACCATGACCACGATCTCGGCTATTGCCTCGGTGAAAGCAAATTATTGGAGAGAGCACGGCCTGACGAGAGACGTTCGGCGCGGTTTTATTCGTTCACCGTGACCACGATCTCGGCTATTGCCTCGGTGAAAGCGAATTATTGGAGAGAGCACGGCCTGACGAGAGACGTTCGGCGCCGTTTTATTCGTTCACCGTGACCACGATCTCGGCTATTGCCTCGGTGAAAGCGAATTATTGGAGAGAGCACGGCCTGACGAGAGACGTTCGGCGCGGTTTTATTCGTTCACCGTGACCACGATCTCGGCTATTGCCTCGGTGAAAGCGAATTATTGGAGAGAGCACGGCCTGACGAGAGACGTTCGGCGCCGTTTTATTCGTTCACCGTGACCACGATCTCGGCTATTGCCTCGGTGAAAGCGAACTATTGGATAGAGCACGGCCTGACGAGAGACGTTCGGCGCCGTTTTATTCGTTCACCGTGACCACGATCTCGGCTATTGCCTCGGTGAAAGCGAATTATTGGAGAGAGCACGGCCTGACGAGAGACGTTTGGCGCCGTTTTATTCGTTCACCGTGACCACGATCTCGGCTATTGCCTCGGTGAAAGCGAATTATTGGAGCGAGCACGGCCTGACGAGAGACGTTCGGCGCGGTTTTATTCGTTCACCGTGACCACGATCTCGGCTATTGCCTCGGTGAAAGCGAATTATTGGAGAGAGCACGGCCTGACGAGAGACGTTTGGCGCGGTTTTATTCGTTCACCGTGACCACGATCTCGGCTATTGCCTCGGTGAAAGCGAATTATTGGAGCGAGCACGGCCTGACGAGAGACGTTCGGCGCGGTTTTATTCGTTCACCGTGACCACGATCTCGGCTATTGCCTCGGTGAAAGCGAATTATTGGAGCGAGCACGGTCTGACGAGAGACGTTCGGCGCCGTTTTATTCGTTCACCGTGACCACGATCTCGGCTATTGCCTCGGTGAAAGCGAATTATTGGAGAGAGCACGGCCTGACAAGAGACGTTCGGCGCCGTTTTATTCGTTCACCGTGACCACGATCTCGGCTATTGCCTCGGTGAAAGCGAATTATTGGAGAGAGCACGGCCTGACGAGAGACGTTCGGCGCCGTTTTATTCGTTCACCGTGACCACGATCTCGGCTATTGCCTCGGTGAAAGCGAATTATTGGAGAGAGCACACCCTGACGAGAGACGTTTGGCGCCGTTTTATTCGTTCACCGTGACCACGATCTCGGCTATTGCCTCGGTGAAAGCGAATTATTGGAGAGAGCACGGCCTGACGAGAGACGTTCGGCGCCGTTTTATTCGTTCACCGTGACCACGATCTCGGCTATTGCCTCGGTGAAAGCGAATTATTGGAGAGAGCACGGCCTGACGAGAGACGTTCGGCGCCGTTTTATTCGTTCACCGTGACCACGATCTCGGCTATTGCCTCGGTGAAAGCGAATTATTGGAGAGAGCACGGCCTGACGAGAGACGTTTGGCGCCGTTTTATTCGTTCACCGTGACCACGATCTCGGCTATTGCCTCGGTGAAAGCGAATTATTGGAGAGAGCACGGCCTGACGAGAGACGTTTGGCGCCGTTTTATTCGTTCACCGTGACCACGATCTCGGCTATTGCCTCGGTGAAAGCGAATTATTGGAGAGAGCACGGCCTGACGAGAGACGTTCGGCGCCGTTTTATTCGTTCACCGTGACCACGATCTCGGCTATTGCCTCGGTGAAAGCGAATTATTGGAGAGAGCACGGCCTGACGAGAGACGTTCGGCGCCGTTTTATTCGTTCACCGTGACCACGATCTCGGCTATTGCCTCGGTGAAAGCGAATTATTGGAGAGAGCACGGCCTGACGAGAGACGTTTGGCGCCGTTTTATTCGTTCACCGTGACAACGATCTCGGCTATTGCCTCGGTGAAAGCGAATTATTGGAGAGAGCACGGCCTGACGAGAGACGTTCGGCGCCGTTTTATTCGTTCACCGTGACCACGATCTCGGCTATTGCCTCGGTGAAAGCGAATTATTGGAGCGAGCACGGCCTGACGAGAGACGTTTGGCGCCGTTTTATTCGTTCACCGTGACCACGATCTCGGCTATTGCCTCGGTGAAAGCGAATTATTGGAGAAAGCACGGCCTGACGAGAGACGTTCGGCGCCGTTTTATTCGTTCACCGTGACCACGATCTCGGCTACTGCCTCGGTGAAAGCGAATTATTGGAGAGAGCACGGCCTGACGAGAGACGGTCGGCGCCGTTTTATTCGTTCACCGTGACCACGATCTCGGCTATTGCCTCGGTGAAAGCGAATTATTGGAGAGAGCACGGCCTGACGAGAGACGTTCGGCGCCGTTTTATTCGTTCACCGTGACCACGATCTCGGCTATTGCCTCGGTGAAAGCGAATTATTGGAGAGAGCACGGCCTGACGAGAGACGTTTGGCGCCGTTTTATTCGTTCACCGTGACAACGATCTCGGCTATTGCCTCGGTGAAAGCGAATTATTGGAGAGAGCACGGCCTGACGAGAGACGTTCGGCGCCGTTTTATTCGTTCACCGTGACCACGATCTCGGCTATTGCCTCGGTGAAAGCGAATTATTGGAGCGAGCACGGCCTGACGAGAGACGTTTGGCGCCGTTTTATTCGTTCACCGTGACCACGATCTCGGCTATTGCCTCGGTGAAAGCGAATTATTGGAGAAAGCACGTCCTGACGAGAGACGTTCGGCCCCGTTTTATTCGTTCACCGTGACCACGATCTCGGCTACTGCCTCGGTGAAAGCGAATTATTGGAGAGAGCACGGCCTGACGAGAGACGGTCGGCGCCGTTTTATTCGTTCACCGTGACCACGATCTCGGCTATTGCCTCGGTGAAAGCGAATTATTGGAGAGAGCACGGCCTGACGAGAGACGTTTGGCGCCGTTTTATTCGTTCACCGTGACCACGATCTCGGCTATTGCCTCGGTGAAAGCGAATTATTGGAGAGAGCACGGCCTGACGAGAGACGTTCGGCGCCGTTTTATTCGTTCACCGTGACCACGATCTCGGCTATTGCCTCGGTGAAAGCGAATTATTGGAGAAAGCACGGCCTGACGAGAGACGTTTGGCGCCATTTTATTCGTTCACCGTGACCACGATCTCGGCTATTGCCTCGGTGAAAGCGAATTATTGGAGAGAGCACGGCCTGACGAGAGACGTTCGGCGCCGTTTTATTCGTTCACCGTGACCACGATCTCGGCTACTGCCTCGGTGAAAGCGAATTATTGGAGAGAGCACGGCCTGACGAGAGACGGTCGGCGCCGTTTTATTCGTTCACCGTGACCACGATCTCGGCTATTGCCTCGGTGAAAGCGAATTATTGGAGAGAGCACGGCCTGACGAGAGACGTTTGGCGCCGTTTTATTCGTTCACCGTGACCACGATCTCGGCTATTGCCTCGGTGAAAGCGAATTATTGGAGAGAGCACGGCCTGACGAGAGACGTTCGGCGCCGTTTTATTCGTTCACCGTGACCACGATCTCGGCTATTGCCTCGGTGAAAGCGAATTATTGGAGAGAGCACGGCCTGACGAGAGACGTTCGGCGCCGTTTTATTCGTTCACCGTGACCACGATCTCGGCTATTGCCTCGGTGAAAGCGAATTATTGGAGAGAGCACGGCCTGACGAGAGACGTTTGGCGCCATTTTATTCGTTCACCGTGACCACGATCTCGGCTATTGCCTCGGTGAAAGCGAATTATTGGAGCGAGCACGGCCTGACGAGAGACGTTCGGCGCGGTTTTATTCGTTCACCGTGACCACGATCTCGGCTATTGCCTCGGTGAAAGCGAATTATTGGAGAGAGCACGGCCTGACGAGAGACGTTTGGCGCGGTTTTATTCGTTCACCGTGACCACGATCTCGGCTATTGCCTCGGTGAAAGCGAATTATTGGAGCGAGCACGGCCTGACGAGAGACGTTCGGCGCGGTTTTATTCGTTCACCGTGACCACGATCTCGGCTATTGCCTCGGTGAAAGCGAATTATTGGAGCGAGCACGGTCTGACGAGAGACGTTCGGCGCCGTTTTATTCGTTCACCGTGACCACGATCTCGGCTATTGCCTCGGTGAAAGCGAATTATTGGAGAGAGCACGGCCTGACAAGAGACGTTCGGCGCCGTTTTATTCGTTCACCGTGACCACGATCTCGGCTATTGCCTCGGTGAAAGCGAATTATTGGAGAGAGCACGGCCTGACGAGAGACGTTCGGCGCCGTTTTATTCGTTCACCGTGACCACGATCTCGGCTATTGCCTCGGTGAAAGCGAATTATTGGAGAGAGCACACCCTGACGAGAGACGTTTGGCGCCGTTTTATTCGTTCACCGTGACCACGATCTCGGATATTGCCTCGGTGAAAGCGAATTATTGGAGAGAGCACGGCCTGACGAGAGACGTTCGGCGCCGTTTTATTCGTTCACCGTGACCACGATCTCGGCTATTGCCTCGGTGAAAGCGAATTATTGGAGAGAGCACGGCCTGACGAGAGACGTTCGGCGCCGTTTTATTCGTTCACCGTGACCACGATCTCGGCTATTGCCTCGGTGAAAGCGAATTATTGGAGAGAGCACGGCCTGACGAGAGACGTTTGGCGCCGTTTTATTCGTTCACCGTGACCACGATCTCGGCTATTGCCTCGGTGAAAGCGAATTATTGGAGAGAGCACGGCCTGACGAGAGACGTTTGGCGCCGTTTTATTCGTTCACCGTGACCACGATCTCGGCTATTGCCTCGGTGAAAGCGAATTATTGGAGAGAGCACGGCCTGACGAGAGACGTTCGGCGCCGTTTTATTCGTTCACCGTGACCACGATCTCGGCTATTGCCTCGGTGAAAGCGAATTATTGGAGAGAGCACGGCCTGACGAGAGACGTTCGGCGCCGTTTTATTCGTTCACCGTGACCACGATCTCGGCTATTGCCTCGGTGAAAGCGAATTATTGGAGAGAGCACGGCCTGACGAGAGACGTTTGGCGCCGTTTTATTCGTTCACCGTGACAACGATCTCGGCTATTGCCTCGGTGAAAGCGAATTATTGGAGAGAGCACGGCCTGACGAGAGACGTTCGGCGCCGTTTTATTCGTTCACCGTGACCACGATCTCGGCTATTGCCTCGGTGAAAGCGAATTATTGGAGCGAGCACGGCCTGACGAGAGACGTTTGGCGCCGTTTTATTCGTTCACCGTGACCACGATCTCGGCTATTGCCTCGGTGAAAGCGAATTATTGGAGAAAGCACGGCCTGACGAGAGACGTTCGGCGCCGTTTTATTCGTTCACCGTGACCACGATCTCGGCTATTGCCTCGGTGAAAGCGAATTATTGGAGAAAGCACGGCCTGACGAGAGACGTTTGGCGCCATTTTATTCGTTCACCGTGACCACGATCTCGGCTATTGCCTCGGTGAAAGCGAATTATTGGAGAGAGCACGGCCTGACGAGAGACGTTCGGCGCCGTTTTATTCGTTCACCGTGACCACGATCTCGGCTACTGCCTCGGTGAAAGCGAATTATTGGAGAGAGCACGGCCTGACGAGAGACGGTCGGCGCCGTTTTATTCGTTCACCGTGACCACGATCTAGGCTATTGCCTCGGTGAAAGCGAATTATTGGAGAGAGCACGGCCTGACGAGAGACGTTTGGCGCCGTTTTATTCGTTCACCGTGACCACGATCTCGGCTATTGCCTCGGTGAAAGCGAATTATTGGAGAGAGCACGGCCTGACGAGAGACGTTCGGCGCCGTTTTATTCGTTCACCGTGACCACGATCTCGGCTATTGCCTCGGTGAAAGCGAATTATTGGAGAGAGCACGGCCTGACGAGAGACGTTCGGCGCCGTTTTATTCGTTCACCGTGACCACGATCTCGGCTATTGCCTCGGTGAAAGCGAATTATTGGAGAGAGCACGGCCTGACGAGAGACGTTTGGCGCCGTTTTATTCGTTCACCGTGACCACGATCTCGGCTATTGCCTCGGTGAAAGCGAATTATTGGAGAGAGCACGGCCTGACGAGAGACGTTTGGCGCCGTTTTATTCGTTCACCGTGACCACGATCTCGGCTATTGCCTCGGTGAAAGCGAATTATTGGAGCGAGCACGGCCTGACGAGAGACGTTTGGCGCCGTTTTATTCGTTCACCGTGACCACGATCTCGGCTATTGCCTCGGTGAAAGCGAATTATTGGAGAGAGCACGGCCTGACGAGAGACGTTCGGCGCGGTTTTATTCGTTCACCGTGACCACGATCTCGGCTATTGCCTCGGTGAAAGCGAATTATTGGAGAGAGCACGGCCTGACGAGAGACGTTCGGCGCCGTTTGATTCGTTCACCGTGACCACGATCTCGGCTATTGCCTCGGTGAAAGTGAATTATTGGAGAGAGCACGGCCTGACGAGAGACGTTTGGCGCCGTTTTATTCGTTCACCGTGACCACGATCTCGGCTATTGCCTCGGTGAAAGCGAATTATTGGAGAAAGCACGGCCTGACGAGAGACGTTCGGCGCCGTTTTATTCGTTCACCGTGACCACGATCTCGGCTATTGCCTCGGTGAAAGCGAATTATTGGAGAGAGCACGGCCTGACGAGAGATGTTCGGCGCCATTTTATTCGTTCACCGTGACCAAGATCTCGGCTATTGCCTCGGTGAAAGCGAATTATTGGAGAGAGCACGGCCTGACGAGAGACGTTCGGCGCCGTTTTGTTCGTTCACCGTGACCACGATCTCGGCTATTGCCTCGGTGAAAGCGAATTATTGGAGAGAGCACGGCCTGACGAGAGACGTTCGGCGCCATTTTATTCGTTCACCGTGACCACGATCTCGGCTATTGCCTCGGTGAAAGCGAATTATTGGAGAGAGCACGGCCTGACGAGAGACGTTTGGCGCCGTTTTATTCGTTCACCGTGACCACGATCTCGGCTATTGCCTCGGTGAAAGCGAATTATTGGAGAGAGCACGGCCTGACGTGAGACGTTCGGCGCCGTTTTATTCGTTCACCGTGACCACGATCTCGGCTATTGCCTCGGTGAAAGCGAATTATTGGAGAGAGCACGGCCTGACGAGAGACGTTCGGCCCCGTTTTATTCGTTCACCGTGACCACGATCTCGGCTATTGCCCCGGTGAAAGCGAATTATTGGAGAGAGCACGGCCTGACGAGAGACGTTTGGCGCCGTTTTATTCGTTCACCGTGACCACGATCTCGGCTATTGCCTCGGTGAAAGCGAATTATTGGAGAGAGCACGGCCTGACGAGAGACGTTCGGAGCCGTTTTATTAATTCACCGTGACCACGATCTCGGCTATTGCCTCGGTGAAAGCGAATTATTGGAGAGAGCACGGCCTGACGAGAGACGTTCGGCGCCGTTTTATTCGTTCACCGTGACCACGATCTCGGCTATTGCCTCGGTGAAAGCGAATTATTGGAGAGAGCAAGGCCTGACGAGAGACGTTCGGCGCCGTTTTATTCGTTCACCGTGACCACGATCTCGGCTATTGCCTCGGTGAAAGCGAATTATTGGAGAGAGCACGGCCTGACGAGAGACGTTCGGCGCCGTTTTATTCGTTCACCGTGACCACGATCTCGGCTATTGCCTCGGTGAAAGCGAATTATTGGAGCGGGCACGGCCTGACGAGAGACGTTTGGCGCCGTTTTATTCGTTCACCGTGACCACGATCTCGGCTATTGCCTCGGTGAAAGCGAATCATTGGAGAGAGCACGGCCTGACGAGAGACGTTCGGCGCCGTTTTATTCGTTCACCGTGACCACGATCTCGGCTATTGCCTCGGTGAAAGCGAATTATTGGAGAGAGCACGGCCTGACGAGAGACGTTCGGCGCCGTTTTATTCGTTCACCGTGACCACGATCTCGGCTATTGCCTCGGTGAAAGCGAATTATTGGAGAGAGCACGGCCTGACGAGAGACGTTCGGCGCCGTTTTATTCGTTCACCGTGAACACGATCTCGGCTATTGCCTCGGTGAAAGCGAATTATTGGAGAGAGCACGGCCTGACAAGAGACGTTCGGCGCCGTTTTATTCGTTCACCGTGACCACGATCTCGGCTATTGCCTCGGTGAAAGCGAATTATTGGAGCGAGCACGGCCTGACGAGAGACGTTCGGCGCCGTTTTATTCGTTCACCGTGACCACGATCTCGGCTATTGCCTCGGTGAAAGCGAATTATTGGAGAGAGCACGGCCTGACGAGAGACGTTCGGCGCCGTTTTATTCGTTCACCGTGACCACGATCTCGGCTATTGCCTCGGTGAAAGCGAATTATTGGAGAGAGCACGGCCTGACGAGAGACGTTCGGCGCCGTTTTATTCGTTCACCGTGACCACGATCTCGGCTATTGCCTCGGTGAAAGCGAATTATTGGAGCGAGCACGGCCTGACGAGAGACGTTCGGCGCCGTTTTATTCGTTCACCGTGACCACGATCTCGGCTATTGCCTCGGTGAAAGCGAATTATTGGAGAGAGCACGGCCTAACGAGAGACGTTCGCCGCCGTTTTATTCGTTCACCGTGACCACGATCTCGGCTATTGCCTCGGTGAAAGCGAATTATTGGAGAGAGCACGGCCTGACGAGAGACGTTCGGCGCCGTTTTATTCGTTCACCGTGACCACGATCTCGGCTATTGCCTCGGTGAAAGCGAATTATTGGAGAGAGCACGGCCTGACGAGAGACGTTCGGCGCCGTTTTATTCGTTCACCGTGACCACGATCTCGGCTATTGCCTCGGTGAAAGCGAATTATTGGAGAGAGCACGGCCTGACGAGAGACGTTCGGCGCCGTTTTATTCGTTCACCGTGATCACGATCTCGGCTATTGCCTCGGTGAAAGCGAATTATTGGAGCGAGCACGGCCTGAATAGAGACGTTTGGCGCCGTTTTATTCGTTCACCGTGACCACGATCTCGGCTATTGCCTCGGTGAAAGCGAATTATTGGAGCGAGCACGGCCTGACGAGAGACGTTTGGCGCCGTTTTATTCGTTCACCGTGACCACGATCTCGGCTATTGCCTCGGTGAAAGCGAATTATTGGAGAGAGCACGGCCTGACGAGAGACGTTCGGCGCGGTTTTATTCGTTCACCGTGACCACGATCTCGGCTATTGCCTCGGTGAAAGCGAATTATTGGAGAGAGCACGGCCTGACGAGAGACGTTCGGCGCCGTTTGATTCGTTCACCGTGACCACGATCTCGGCTATTGCCTCGGTGAAAGTGAATTATTGGAGAGAGCACGGCCTGACGAGAGACGTTTGGCGCCGTTTTATTCGTTCACCGTGACCACGATCTCGGCTATTGCCTCGCTGAAAGCGAATTATTGGAGAAAGCACGGCCTGACGAGAGACGTTCGGCGCCGTTTTATTCGTTCACCGTGACCACGATCTCGGCTATTGCCTCGGTGAAAGCGAATTATTGGAGCGAGCACGGCCTGACGAGAGACGTTCGGCGCCGTTTTATTCGTTCACCGTGACCACGATCTCGGCTATTGCCTCGGTGAAAGCGAATTATTGGAGAGAGCACGGCCTGACGAGAGATGTTCGGCGCCATTTTATTCGTTCACCGTGACCACGATCTCGGCTATTGCCTCGGTGAAAGCGAATTATTGGAGAGAGCACGGCCTGACGAGAGACGTTCGGCGCCGTTTTATTCGTTCACCGTGACCACGATCTCGGCTATTGCCTCGGTGAAAGCGAATTATTGGAGAGAGCACGGCCTGACGAGAGACGTTCGGCGCCGTTTTATTCGTTCACCGTGACCACGATCTCGGCTATTGCCTCGGTGAAAGCGAATTATTGGAGAGAGCACGGCCTGACGAGAGACGTTTGGCGCCGTTTTATTCGTTCACCGTGACCACGATCTCGGCTATTGCCTCGGTGAAAGCGAACTATTGGAGAGAGCACGGCCTGACGTGAGACGTTCGGCGCCGTTTTATTCGTTCACCGTGACCACGATCTCGGCTATTGCCTCGGTGAAAGCGAATTATTGGAGAGAGCACGGCCTGACGAGAGACGTTCGGCGCCGTTTTATTCGTTCACCGTGACCACGATCTCGGCTATTGCCTCGGTGAAAGCGAATTATTGGAGCGAGCACGGCCTGACGAGAGACGTTCGGCGCCGTTTTATTCGTTCACCGTGACCACGATCTCGGCTATTGCCTCGGTGAAAGCGAATTATTGGAGAGAGCACGGCCTGACGAGAGACGTTCGGCGCCGTTTTATTTGTTCACCGTGACCACGATCTCGGCTATTGCCTCGGTGAAAGCGAATTATTGGAGAGAGCACGGCCTGACGAGAGACGTTCGGCGCCGTTTTATTCGTTCACCGTGACCACGATCTCGGCTATTGCCTCGGTGAAAGCGAATTATTGGAGCGAGCACGGCCTGACGAGAGACGTTCGGCGCCGTTTTATTCGTTCACCGTGACCACGATCTCGGCTATTGCCTCGGTGAAAGCGAATTATTGGAGAGAGCACGGCCTGACGAGAGACGTTCGGCGCCGTTTTATTCGTTCACCGTGACCACGATCTCGGCTATTGCCTCGGTGAAAGCGAATTATTGGAGAGAGCACGGCCTGACGACAGACGTTCGGCGCCGTTTTATTCGTTCACCGTGACCACGATCTCGGCTATTGCCTCGGTGAAAGCGAATTATTGGAGCGAGCACGGCCTGACGAGAGACGTTCGGCGCCGTTTTATTCGTTCACCGTGACCACGATCTCGGCTATTGCCTCGGTGAAAGCGAATTATTGGAGAGAGCACGCCTGACGAGAGACGTTCGGCGCCGTTTTATTCGTTCACCGTGACCACGATCTCGGCTATTGCCTCGGTGAAAGCGAATTATTGGAGAGAGCACGGCCTGACGAGAGACGTTCGGCGCCGTTTTATTCGTTCACCTTGATCACGATCTCGGCTATTGCCTCGGTGAAAGCGAATTATTGGAGAGAGCACGGCCTGACGAGAGACGTTCGGCGCCGTTTTATTCGTTCACCGTGACCACGATCTCGGCTATTGCCTCGGTGAAAGCGAATTATTGGAGAGAGCACGGCCTGACGAGAGACGTTCGGCGCCGTTTTATTCGTTCACCGTGACCACGATCTCGGCTATTGCCTCGGTGAAAGCGAATTATTGGAGCGAGCACGGCCTGACGAGAGACGTTCGGCGCCGTTTTATTCGTTCACCGTGACCACGATCTCGGCTATTGCCTCGGTGAAAGCGTATTATTTGAGAGAGCACGGCCTGGCGAGAGACGTTCGGCGCCGTTTTATTCGTTTACCGTGACCACGATCTCGGCTATTGCCTCGGTGAAAGCGAATTATTGGAGAGAGCACGGCCTGACGAGAGACGTTCGGCGCCGTTTTATTCGTTCACCGTGACCACGATCTCGGCTATGGCCTCGGTGAAAGCGAATTATTGGAGCGAGCACGGCCTGACGAGAGACGTTCGGCGCCGTTTTATTCGTTCACCGTGACCACGATCTCGGCTATTGCCTCGGTGCAAGCGAATTATTGGAGAGAGCACGGCCTGACGAGAGACGTTCGGCGCCGTTTTATTCGTTCACCGTGACCACGATCTCGGCTATTGCCTCGGTGAAAGCGAATTATTGGAGAGAGCACGGCCTGACGAGAGACGTTCGGCGCGGTTTTATTCGTTCACCGTGACCACGATCTCGGCTATTGCCTCGGTGAAAGCGAATTATTGGAGCGAGCACGGCCTGACGAGAGACGTTCGGCGCGGTTTTATTCGTTCACCGTGACCACGATCTCGGCTATTGCCTCGGTGAAAGCGAAATATTGGAGAGAGCACGGCCTGACGAGAGACGTTCGGCGCGGTTTTATTCGTTCACCGTGACCACGATCTCGGCTATTGCCTCGGTGAAAGCGAATTATTGGAGAGAGCACGGCCTGACGAGAGACGTTTGGCGCCGTTTTATTCGTTCACCGTGACCACGATCTCGGCTATTGCCTCGGTGAAAGCGAATTATTGGAGAGAGCACGGCCTGACGAGAGAAGTTCGGCGCCGTTTTATTCGTTCACCGTGACCACGATCTCGGCTATTGCCTCGGTGAAAGCGAATTATTGGAGAGAGCAAGGCCTGACGAGAGACGTTCGGCGCCGTTTTATTCGTTCACCGTGACCACGATCTCGGCTATTGCCTCGGTGAAAGCGAATTATTGGAGAGAGCACGGCCTGACGAGAGACGTTCGGCGCCGTTTTATTCGTTCACCGTGACCACGATCTCGGCTATTGCCTCGGTGAAAGCGAATTATTGGAGCGAGCACGGCCTGACGAGAGACGTTTGGCGCCGTTTTATTCGTTCACCGTGACCACGATCTCGGCTATTGCCTCGGTGAAAGCGAATCATTGGAGAGAGCACGGCCTGACGAGAGACGTTCGGCGCCGTTTTATTCGTTCACCGTGACCACGATCTCGGCTATTGCCTCGGTGAAAGCGAATTATTGGAGAGAGCACGGCCTGACGAGAGACGTTCGGCGCCGTTTTATTCGTTCACCATGACCGCGATCTCGGCTATTGCCTCGATGAAAGCGAATTATTGGAGCGAGCACGGTATGACGAGAGACGTTCGGCGCCGTTTTATTCGTTCACCGTGACCACGATCTCGGCTATTGCCTCGGTGAAAGCGAATTATTGGAGAGAGCACGGCCTGACGAGAGACGTTCGTCGCCGTTTTATTCGTTCACCGTGACCACGATCTCGGCTATTGCCTCGGTGAAAGCGAATTATTGGAGAGAGCACGGCCTGACGAGAGACGTTCGGCGCCGTTTTATTCGTTCACCGTGACCACGATCTCGGCTATTGCCTCGGTGAAAGCGAATTATTGGAGAGAGCACGGCCTGACGAGAGACGTTCGGCGCCGTTTTATTCGTTCACCGTGACCACGATCTCGGCTATTGCCTCGGTGAAAGCGAATTATTGGAGCGAGCACGGCCTGACGAGAGACGTTCGGCGCCGTTTTATTCGTTCACCGTGACCACGATCTCGGCTATTGCCTCGGTGAAAGCGAATTATTGGAGAGAGCACGGCCTGACGAGAGACGTTCGGCGCCGTTTTATTCGTTCACCGTGACCACGATCTCGGCTATTGCCTCGGTGAAAGCGAATTATTGGAGAGAGCACGGCCTGACGACAGACGTTCGGCGCCGTTTTATTCGTTCACCGTGACCACGATCTCGGCTATTGCCTCGGTGAAAGCGAATTATTGGAGCGAGCACGGCCTGACGAGAGACGTTCGGCGCCGTTTTATTCGTTCACCGTGACCACGATCTCGGCTATTGCCTCGGTGAAAGCGAATTATTGGAGAGAGCACGGCCTGACGAGAGACGTTCGGCGCCGTTTTATTCGTTCACCGTGACCACGATCTCGGCTATTGCCTCGGTGAAAGCGAATTATTGGAGAGAGCACGGCCTGACGAGAGACGTTCGGCGCCGTTTTATTCGTTCACCGTGATCACGATCTCGGCTATTGCCTCGGTGAAAGCGAATTATTGGAGAGAGCACGGCCTGACGAGAGACGTTCGGCGCCGTTTTATTCGTTCACCGTGACCACGATCTCGGCTATTGCCTCGGTGAAAGCGAATTATTGGAGAGAGCACGGCATGACGAGAGACGTTCGGCGCCGTTTTATTCGTTCACCGTGACCACGATCTCGGCTATTGCCTCGGTGAAAGCGAATTATTGGAGCGAGCACGGCCTGACGAGAGACGTTCGGCGCCGTTTTATTCGTTCACCGTGACCACGATCTCGGCTATTGCCTCGGTGAAAGCGTATTATTTGAGAGAGCACGGCCTGGCGAGAGACGTTCGGCGCCGTTTTATTCGTTTACCGTGACCACGATCTCGGCTATAGCCTCGGTGAAAGCGAATTATTGGAGAGAGCACGGCCTGACGAGAGACGTTCGGCGCCGTTTTATTCGTTCACCGTGACCACGATCTCGGCTATGGCCTCGGTGAAAGCGAATTATTGGAGCGAGCACGGCCTGACGAGAGACGTTCGGCGCCGTTTTATTCGTTCACCGTGACCACGATCTCGGCTATTGCCTCGGTGAAAGCGAATTATTGGAGAGAGCACGGCCTGACGAGAGACGTTCGGCGCCGTTTTATTCGTTCACCGTGACCACGATCTCGGCTATTGCCTCGGTGAAAGCGAATTATTGGAGAGAGCACGGCCTGACGAGAGACGTTCGGCGCGGTTTTATTCGTTCACCGTGACCACGATCTCGGCTATTGCCTCGGTGAAAGCGAATTATTGGAGCGAGCACGGCCTGACGAGAGACGTTCGGCGCGGTTTTATTCGTTCACCGTGACCACGATCTCGGCTATTGCCTCGGTGAAAGCGAATTATTGGAGAGAGCACGGCCTGACGAGAGACGTTCGGCGCGGTTTTATTCGTTCACCGTGACCACGATCTCGGCTATTGCCTCGGTGAAAGCGAATTATTGGAGAGAGCACGGCCTGACGAGAGACGTTTGGCGCCGTTTTATTCGTTCACCGTGACCACGATCTCGGCTATTGCCTCGGTGAAAGCGAATTATTGGAGAGAGCACGGCCTGACGAGAGACGTTTGGCGCCGTTTTATTCGTTCACCGTGACCACGATCTCGGCTATTGCCTCGGTGAAAGCGAATTATTGGAGAGAGCACGGCCTGACGAGAGACGTTCGGCGCGGTTTTATTCGTTCACCGTGACCACGATCTCGGCTATTGCCTCGGTGAAAGCGAACTATTGGAGAGAGCACGGCCTGACGAGAGACGTTTGGCGCCGTTTTATTCGTTCACCGTGACCACGATCTCGGCTATTGCCTCGGTGAAAGCGAATTATTGGAGCGTGCACGGCCTGACGAGAGACGTTCGGCGCGGTTTTATTCGTTCACCGTGACCACGATCTCGGCTATTGCCTCGGTGAAAGCGAATTATTGGAGCGAGCACGGCCTGACGAGAGACATTCGGCGCGGTTTTATTCGTTCACCGTGACCACGATATCGGCTATTGCCTCGGTGAAAGCGAATTATTGGAGAGAGCACGGCCTGACGAGAGACGTTCGGCGCGGTTTTATTCGTTCACCGTGACCACGATCTCGGCTATTGCCTCGGTGAAAGCGAATTATTGGAGCGAGCACGGCCTGACGAGAGACGTTCGGCGCGGTTTTATTCGTTCACCGTGACCACGATCTCGGCTATTGCCTCGGTGAAAGCGAATTATTGGAGCGAGCACGGCCTGACGAGAGACGTTCGGCGCGGTTTTATTCGTTCACCGTGACCACGATCTCGGCTATTGCCTCGGTGAAAACGAATTATTGGAGAGAGCACGGCCTGACGAGAGACGTTTGGCGCCGTTTTATTCGTTCACCGTGACCACGATCTCGGCTATTGCCTCGGTGAAAGCGAATTATTGGAGCGAGCACGGCCTGACGAGAGACGTTCGGCGCGGTTTTATTCGTTCACCGTGACCACGATCTCGGCTACTGCCTCGGTGAAAGCGAAATATTGGAGCGAGCACGGCCTGACGAGAGACGTTCGGCGCGGTTTTATTCGTTCACCGTGACCACGATCTCGGCTATTGCCTCGGTGAAAGCGAATTATTGGAGCGAGCACGGCCTGACGAGAGACGTTTGGCGCCGTTTTATTCGTTCACCGTGACCACGATCCGCCTATTGCCTCAGTGAAAGCGAATTATTGGAGAGAGCACGGCCTGACGAGAGACGTTTGGCGCGGTTTTATTCGTTCACCGTGACCACGATCTCGCCTATTGGATCGGTGAAAGCGAATTATTGGAGAGAGCACGGCCTGACGAGAGACGTTTGGCGCTTTTTATTCGTTCACCGTGACCACGATCTCGCCTATTGCCTCGGTGAAAGCGAATTATTGGAGAGAGCACGGCCTGACGAGAGACGTTTGGCGCGGTTTTATTCGTTCACCGTGACCACGATCTCGCCTATTGCCTCGGTGAAAGCGAATTATTGGAGAGAGCACGGCCTGACGAGAGACGTTCGGCGCGGTTTTATTCGTTCACCGTGACCACGATCTCGCCTATTGCCTCGGTGAAAGCGAATTATTGGAGAGAGCACGGCCTGACGAGAGACGTTTGGCGCCGTTTTATTCGTTCACCGTGACCACGATCTCGCCTATTGCCTCGGTGAAAGCGAATTATTGGAGAGAGCACGGCCTGACGAGAGACGTTTGGCGCGGTTTTATTCGTTCACCGTGACCACGATCTCGCCTATTGCCTCGGTGAAAGCGAATTATTGGAGAGAGCACGGCCTGACGAGAGACGTTTGGCGCGGTTTTATTCGTTCACCGTGACCACGATCTCGCCTATTGCCTTGGTGAAAGCGAATTATTGGAGAGAGCACGGCCTGACGAGAGACGTTTGGCGCCGTTTTATTCGTTCACCGTGACCACGATCTCGCCTATTGCCTCGGTGAAAGCGAATTATTGGAGAGAGCACGGCCTGACGAGAGACGTTTGGCGCGGTTTTATTCGTTCACCGGGACCACGATCTCGCATATTGCCTCGGTGAAAGCGAATTATTGGAGTAAGCATGGCCTGACGAGAGACGTTCGGCGCGGTTTTATTCGTTCACCGTGACCACGATCTCGCCTATTGCCTCGGAGAAAGCGAATTATTGGAGAGAGCACGGCCTGACGAGAGACGTTTGGCGCCGTTTTATTCGTTCACCGTGACACGATCTCGCCTATTGCCTCGGTGAAAGCGAATTATTGGAGAGAGCACAGCCTGACGAGAGACGTTTGGCGCCGTTTTATTCGTTCACCGTGACCACGATCTCGCCTATTGCCTCGGTGAAAGCGAATTATTGGAGAGAGCACGGCCTGACGAGAGACGTTTGGCGCCGTTTTATTCGTTCACCGTGACCACGATCTCGCCTATTGCCTCGGTGAAAGCGAAATATTGGAGAGAGCACGGCCTGACGAGAGACGTTTGGCGCGGTTTTATTCGTTCACCGTGACCACGATCTCGCCTATTGCCTCGGTGAAAGCGAATTATTGGAGAGAGCACGGCCTGACGAGAGACGTTTGGCACCGTTTTATTCGTTCACCGTGACCACGATCTCGCCTATTGCCTCGGTGAAAGCGAATTATTGGAGAGAGCACGGCCTGACGAGAGACGTTCGGCGCCGTTTTATTCGTTCACCGTGACCACGATCTCGCCTATTGCCTCGGTGAAAGCGAATTATTGGAGAGAGCACGGCCTGACGAGAGACGTTTGGCGCCGTTTTATTCGTTCACCGTGACCACGATCTCGCCTATTGCCTCGGTGAAAGCGAATTATTGGAGAGAGCACGGCCTGACGAGAGACGTTTGGCGCCGTTTTACTCGTTCACCGTGACCACGATCTCGCCTATTGCCTCGGTGAAAGCGAATTATTGGAGAGAGCACGGCCTGACGAGAGACGTTTGGCGCGGTTTTATTCGTTCACCGTGACCACGATCTCGCCTATTGCCTCGGGGAAAGCGAATTATTGGAGAGAGCACGGCCTGACGAGAGACGTTTGGCGCCGTTTTATTCGTTCACCGTGACCACGATCTCGCCTATTGCCTCGGTGAAAGCGAATTATTGGAGAGAGCACGGCCTGACGAGAGACGTTTGGCGCCGTTTTATTCGTTCACCGTGACCACGATCTCGCCTATTGCCTCGGTGAAAGCGAATTATTGGAGAGAGCACGGCCTGACGAGAGACGTTTGGCGCCGTTTTATTCGTTCACCGTGACCACGATCTTGCCTATTGCCTCGGTAAAAGCGAATTATTGGAGAGAGCACGGCCTGACGAGAGACGTTTGGCGCGGTTTTATTCGTTCACCGTGACCACGATCTCGCCTATTGCCTCGGTGAAAGCGAATTATTGGAGAGAGCACGGCCTGACGAGAGACGTTTGGC
Organism: Ixodes scapularis; assembly: GCF_016920785.2. NCBI lineage: Eukaryota > Metazoa > Arthropoda > Arachnida > Ixodida > Ixodidae > Ixodes > Ixodes scapularis. The sequence continues at coordinate 21,319 of NW_024610322.1, read as the reverse complement.
TTCGTTTTACTCGTTCACCGTGACCACGATCTCGCCTATGGCCTCGGTGAAAGCGAATTATTGGAGAGAGCACGGCCTGACGAGAGACGTTTGGCGCGGTTTTATTCGTTCACCGTGACCACGATCTCGCCTATTGCCTCGGTGAAAGCGAATTATTGGAGAGAGCACGGCCTGACGAGAGACGTTTGGCGCCGTTTTATTCGTTCACCGTGACCACGATCTCGCCTATTGCCTCGGTGAAAGCGAATTATTGGAGAGAGCACGGCGTGACGAGAGACGTTTGGCGCTGTTTTATTCGTTCACCGTGACCACGATCTCGCCTATTGCCTCGGTGAAAGCGAATTATTGGAGAGAGCACGGCCTGACGAGAGACGTTTGGCGCCGTTTTATTCGTTCACCGTGACCACGATCTCGCCTATTGCCTCGGTGAAAGCGAATTATTGGAGAGAGCACGGCCTGACGAGAGACGTTTGGCGCCGTTTTATTCGTTCACCGTGACCACGATCTCGCCTATTGCCTCGGTGAAAGCGAATTATTGGAGAGAGCACGGCCTGACGAGAGACGTTTGGCGCCGTTTTACTCGTTCACCGTGACCACGATCTCGCCTATTGCCTCGGTGAAAGCGAATTATTGGAGAGAGCACGGCCTGACGAGAGACGTTTAGCGCGGTTTTATTCGTTCACCGTGACCACGATCTCGCCTATTGCCTCGGTGAAAGCGAATTATTGGAGAGAGCACGGCCTGACGAGAGACGTTTGGCGCCGTTTTATTCGTTCACCGTGACCACGATCTCGCCTATTGCCTCGGTGAAAGCGAATTATTGGAGAGAGCACGGCCTGACGAGAGACGTTTGGCGCGGTTTTATTCGTTCACCGTGACCACGATCTCGCCTATTGCCTCGGTGAAAGCGAATTATTGGAGAGAGCACGGCCTGACGAGAGACGTTTGGCGCGGTTTTATTCGTTCACCGTGACCACGATCTCGCCTATTGCCTCGGTGAAAGCGAATTATTGGAGAGAGCACGGCCTGACGAGAGACGTTTGGCGCGGTTTTATTCGTTCACCGTGACCACGATCTCGCCTATTCCCTCGGTGAAAGCGAATTATTGGAGAGAGCACGGCCTGACGAGAGACGTTTGGCGCCGTTCTATTCGTTCACCGTGACCACGATCTCGCCTATTGCCTCGGTGAAAGCGAATTATTGGAGAGAGCACGGCCTGACGAGAGACGTTTGGCGCCGTTTTATTCGTTTTATGTGACCACGATCTCGCCTATTGCCTCGGTGAAAGCGAATTATTGGAGAGAGCACGGCCTGACGAAAGACGTTTGGCGCGGTTTTATTCGTTCACCGTGACCACGATCTCGCCTATTGCCTCGGTGAAAGCGAATTATTGGAGAGAGCACGGCCTGACGAGAGACGTTTGGCGCCGTTTTATTCGTTCACCGTGACCACGATCTCGCCTATTGCCTCGGTGAAAGCGAATTATTGGAGAGAGCACGGCCTGACGAGAGACGTTTGGCGCCGTTTTATTCGTTCACCGTGACCACGATCTCGCCTATTGCCTCGGTGAAAGCGAATTATTGGAGAGAGCACGGCCTGACGAGAGACGTTTGGCGCCGTTTTATTCGTTCACCGTGACCACGATCTCGCCTATTGCCTCGGTGAAAGCGAATTATTGGAGAGAGCACGGCCTGACGAGAGACGTTTGGCGCCGTTTTATTCGTTCACCGTGACCACGATCTCGCCTATTGCCTCGGTGAAAGCGAATTATTGGAGAGAGCACGGCCTGACGAGAGACGTTTGGCGCCGTTTTATTCGTTCACCGTGACCACGATCTCGCCTATTGCCTCGGTGAAAGCGAATTATTGGAGAGAGCACGGCCTGACGAGAGACGTTTGGCGCGGTTTTATTCGTTCACCGTGACCACAATCTCGCCTATTGCCTCGGTGAAAGCGAATTATTGGAGAGAGCACGGCCTGACGAGAGACGTTCGGCGCGGTTTTATTCGTTCACCGTGACCATGATCTCGCCTATTGCCTCGGTGAAAGCGAATTATTGGAGAGAGCACGGCCTGACGAGAGTCGTTTGGCGCCGTTTTATTCGTTCACCGTGACCACGATCTCGCCTATTGCCTCGGTGAAAGCGAATTATTGGAGAGAGCACGGCCTAACGAGAGACGTTTGGCGCCGTTTTATTCGTTCACCGTGACCACGATCTCGCCTATTGCCTCGGTGAAAGCGAATTATTGGAGAGAGCACGGCCTGACGAGAGACGTTTGGCGCGGTTTTATTCGTTCACCGTGACCACGATCTCGCCTATTGCCTCGGTGAAAGCGAATTATTGGAGAGAGCACGGCCTGACGAGAGACGTTTGGCGCGGTTTTATTCGTTCACCGTGACCACGATCTCGCCTATTGCCTCGGTGAAAGCGAATTATTGGAGAGAGCACGGCCTGACGAGAGACGTTTGGCGCCGTTTTATTCGTTCACCGTGACCACGATCTCGCCTATTGCCTCGGTGAAAGCGAATTATTGGAGAGAGCACGGCCTGACGAGAGACGTTTGGCGCCGTTTTATTCGTTCACCGTGACCACGATCTCGCCTATTGCCTCGGTGAAAGCGAATTATTGGAGAGAGCACGGCCTGACGAGAGACGTTTGGCGCGGTTTTATTCGTTCACCGTGACCACGATCTCGCCTATTGCCTCGGTGAAAGCGAATTATTGGAGAGAGCACGGCCTGACGAGAGACGTTCGGCGCGGTTTTATTCGTTCACCGTGACCATGATCTCGCCTATTGCCTCGGTGAAAGCGAATTATTGGAGAGAGCACGGCCTGACGAGAGACGTTTGGCGCCGTTTTATTCGTTCACCGTGACCACGATCTCGCCTATTGCCTCGGTGAAAGCGAATTATTGGAGAGAGCACGGCCTGACGAGAGACGTTTGGCGCCGTTTTATTCGTTCACCGTGACCACGATCTCGCCTATTGCCTCGGTGAAAGCGAAATATTGGAGAGAGCACGGCCTGACGACAGACGTTTGGCGCCGTTTTATTCGTTCACCGTGACCACGATCTCGCCTATTGCCTCGGTGAAAGCGAATTATTGGAGAGAGCACGGCCTGACGAGAGACGTTTGGCGCGGTTTTATTCGTTCACCGTGACCACGATCTCGCCTATTGCCTCGGTGAAAGCGAATTATTGGAGAGAGCACGGCCTGACGAGAGACGTTCGGCGCGGTTTTATTCGTTCACCGTGACCATGATCTCGCCTATTGCCTCGGTGAAAGCGAATTATTGGAGAGAGCACGGCCTGACGAGAGACGTTTGGCGCCGTTTTATTCGTTCACCGTGACCACGATCTCGCCTATTGCCTCGGTGAAAGCGAATTATTGGAGAGAGCACGGCCTGACGAGAGACGTTTGGCGCCGTTTTATTCGTTCACCGTGACCACGATCTCGCCTATTGCCTCGGTGAAAGCGAATTATTGGAGAGAGCACGGCCTGACGAGAGACGTTTGGCGCCGTTTTATTCGTTCACCGTGACCACGATCTCGCCTATTGCCTCGGTGAAAGCGAATTATTGGAGAGAGCACGGCCTGACGAGAGACGTTTGGCGCCGTTTTATTCGTTCACCGTGACCACGATCTCGCCTATTGCCTCGGTGAAAGCGAATTATTGGAGAGAGCACGGCCTGACGAGAGACGTTTGGCGCCGTTTTATTCGTTCACCGTGACCACGATCTCGCCTATTGCCTCGGTGAAAGCGAATTATTGGAGAGAGCACGGCCTGACGAGAGACGTTTGGCGCCGTTTTATTCGTTCACCGTGACCACGATCTCGCCTATTGCCTCGGTGAAAGCGAAATATTGGAGAGAGCACGGCCTGACGAGAGACGTTTGGCGCGGTTTTATTCGTTCACCGTGACCACGATCTCGCCTATTGCCTCGGTGAAAGCGAATTATTGGAGAGAGCACGGCCTGACGAGAGACGTTCGGCGCGTTTTTATTCGTTCACCGTGATCATGATCTCGCCTATTGCCTCGGTGAAAGCGAATTATTGGAGAGAGCACGGCCTGACGAGAGACGTTTGGCGCCGTTTTATTCGTTCACCGTGACCACGATCTCGCCTATTGCCTCGGTGAAAGCGAATTATTGGAGAGAGCACGGCCTGACGAGAGACGTTTGGCGCCGTTTTATTCGTTCACCGTGACCACGATCTCGCCTATTGCCTCGGTGAAAGCGAATTATTGGAGAGAGCACGGCCTGACGAGAGACGTTTGGCGCGGTTTTATTCGTTCACCGTGATCATGATCTCGCCTATTGCCTCGGTGAAAGCGAATTATTGGAGAGAGCACGGCCTGACGAGAGACGTTTGGCGCCGTTTTATTCGTTCACCCTGACCACGATCTCGCCTATTGCCTCGGTGAAAGCGAATTATTGGAGAGAGCACGGCCTGACGAGAGACGTTTGGCGCGGTTTTATTCGTTCACCGTGACCACGATCTCGCCTATTGCCTCGGTGAAAGCGAATTATTGGAGAGAGCACGGCCTGACGAGAGACGTTTGGCGCGGTTTTATTCGTTCACCGTGACCACGATCTCGCCTATTGCCTCGGTGAAAGCGAATTATTGGAGAGAGCACGGCCTGACGAGAGACGTTTGGCGCGGTTTTATTCGTTCACCGTGACCACGATCTCGCCTATTGCCTCGGTGAAAGCAAATTATTGGAGAGAGCACGGCCTGACGAGAGACGTTTGGCGCCGTTTTATTCGTTCACCGTGACCACGATCTCGCCTATTGCCTCGGTGAAAGCGAATTATTGGAGAGAGCACGGCCTGACGAGAGACGTTTGGCGCCGTTTTATTCGTTCACCGTGACCACGATCTCGCCTATTGCCTCGGTGAAAGCGAATTATTGGAGAGAGCACGGCCTGACGAGAGACGTTTGGCGCGGTTTTATTCGTTCACCGTGACCACGATCTCGCCTATTGCCTCGGTGAAAGCGAATTATTGGAGAGAGCACGGCCTGACGAGAGACGTTTGGCGCGGTTTTATTCGTTCACCGTGACCACGATCTCGCCTATTGCCTCGGTGAAAGCGAATTATTGGAGAGAGCACGGCCTGACGAGAGACGTTTGGCGCCGTTTTATTCGTTCACCGTGACCACGATCTCGCCTATTGCCTCGGTGAAAGCGAATTATTGGAGAGAGCACGGCCTGACGAGAGACGTTTGGCGCCGTTTTATTCGTTCACCGTGACCACGATCTCGCCTATTGCCTCGGTGAAAGCGAATTATTGGAGAGAGCACGGCCTGACGAGAGACGTTTGGCGCGGTTTTATTCGTTCACCGTGACCACGATCTCGCCTATTTCCTCGGTGAAAGCGAATTATTGGAGAGAGCACGGCCTGACGAGAGACGTTCGGCGCGGTTTTATTCGTTCACCGTGACCATGATCTCGCCTATTGCCTCGGTGAAAGGAATTATTGGAGAGAGCACGGCCTGACGAGAGACGTTTGGCGCCGTTTTATTCGTTCACCGTGACCACGATCTCGCCTATTGCCTCGGTGAAAGCGAATTATTGGAGAGAGCACGGCCTGACGAGAGACGTTTAGCGCCGTTTTATTCGTTCACCGTGACCACGATCTCGCCTATTGCCTCGGTGAAAGCGAATTATTGGAGAGAGCACGGCCTGACGAGAGACGTTTGGCGCCGTTTTATTCGTTCACCGTGACCACGATCTCGCCTATTGCCTTGTTGAAAGCGAATTATTGGAGAGAGCACGGCCTGACGAGAGACGTTTGGCGCGGTTTTATTCGTTCACCGTGACCACGATCTCGCCTATTGCCTCGGTGAAAGCGAATTATTGGAGAGAGCACGGCCTGACGAGAGACGTTTGGCGCCGTTTTATTCGTTCACCGTGACCACGATCTCGCCTATTGCCTCGGTGGAAAGCGAATTATTGGAGAGAGCACGGCCTGACGAGAGACGTTTGGCGCCGTTTTACTCGTTCACCGTGACCACGATCTCGCCTATTGCCTCGGTGAATGCGAATTATTGGAGAGAGCACGGCCTGACGAGAGACGTTTGGCGCGGTTTTATTCGTTCACCGTGACCACGATCTCGCCTATTGCCTCGGTGAAAGCGAATTATTGGAGAGAGCACGGCCTGACGAGAGACGTTTGGCGCCGTTTTATTCGTTCACCGTGACCACGATCTTGCCTATTGCCTCGGTGAAAGCGAATTATTGGAGAGAGCACGGCCTGACGAGAGACGTTTGCGCCGTTTTATTCGTTCACCGTGACCACGATCTCGCCTATTGCCTCGGTGAAAGCGAATTATTGGAGAGAGCACGGCCTGACAAGAGACGTTTGGCGCGGTTTTATTCGTTCACCGTGACCACGATCTCGCCTATTGCCTCGGTGAAAGCGAATTATTGGAGAGAGCACGGCCTGACGAGAGACGTTTCGCGCCGTTTTATTCGTTCACCGTGACCACGATCTCGCCTATTGCCTCGGTGAAAGCGAATTATTGGAGAGAGCACGGCCTGACGAGAGACGTTTGGCGCGGTTTTATTCGTTCACCGTGACCACGATCTCGCCTATTGCCTCGGTGAAAGCAAATTATTGGAGAGAGCACGGCCTGACGAGAGACGTTTGGCGCGGTTTTATTCGTTCACCGTGACCACGATCTCGCCTATTGCCTCGGTGAAAGCGAATTATTGGAGAGAGCACGGCCTGACGAGAGACGTTCGGCGCGGTTTTATTCGTTCACCGTGACCATGATCTCGCCTATTGCCTCGGTGAAAGCGAATTATTGGAGAGAGCACAGCCTGACGAGAGACGTTTGGCGCCGTTTTATTCGTTCACCGTGACCACGATCTCGCCTATTGCCTCGGTGAAAGCGAATTATTGGAGAGAGCACGGCCTGACGAGAGACGTTTGGCGCCGTTTTATTCGTTCACCGTGACCACGATCTCGCCTATTGCCTCGGTGAAAGCGAATTATTGGAGAGAGCACGGCCTGACGAGGGACGTTTGGCGCCGTTTTATTCGTTCACCGTGACCACGATCTCGCCTATTGGCTCGGTGAAAGCGAATTATTGGAGAGAGCACGGCCTGACGAGAGACGTTTGGCGCCGTTTTATTCGTTCACCGTGACCACGATCTCGCCTATTGCCTCGGTGAAAGCGAATTATTGGAGAGAGCACGGCCTGACGAGAGACGTTTGGCGCCGTTTTATTCGTTCACCGTGACCACGATCTCGCCTATTGCCTCGGTGAAAGCGAATTATTGGAGAGAGCACGGCCTGACGAGAGACGTTTGGCGCCGTTTTATTCGTTCACCGTGACCACGATCTCGCCTATTGCCTCGGTGAAAGCGAATTATTGGAGAGAGCACGGCCTGACGAGAGACGTTTGGCGCGGTTTTATTCGTTCACCGTGACCACGATCTCGCCTATTGCCTCGGTGAAAGCGAATTATTGGAGAGAGCACGGCCTGACGAGAGACGTTTGGCGCCGTTTTATTCGTTCATTGTGACCACGATCTCGCCTATTGCCTCGGTGAAAGCGAATTATTGGAGAGAGCACGGCCTGACGAGAGACGTTTGGCGCGGTTTTTTTCGTTCACCGTGACCACGATCTCGCCTATTGCCTCGGTGAAGGCGAATTATTGGAGAGAGCACGGCCTGACGAGAGACGTTTGGCGCCGTTTTATTCGTTCACCGTGACCACGATCTTGCCTATTGCCTCGGTGAAAGCGAATTATTGGAGAGAGCACGGCCTGACGAGAGACGTTTGGCGCCGTTTTATTCGTTCACCGTGACCACGATCTCGCCTATTGCCTCGGTGAAAGCGAATTATTGGAGAGAGCACGGCCTGACGAGAGACGTTTGCCGCGGTTTTATTCGTTCACCGTGACCACGATCTCGACTATTGCCTCGGTGAAACCGAATTATTGGAGAGAGCACGGCCTGACGAGAGACGTTTGGCGCCGTTTTATTCGTTCACCGTGACCACGATCTCGCCTATTGCCTCTGTGAAAGCGAATTATTGGAGAGAGCACGGCCTGACGAGAGACGTTTGGCGCCGTTTTATTCGTTCACCGTGACCACGATCTCGCCTATTGCCTCGGCGAAAGCGAATTATTGGAGAGAGCACGGCCTGACGAGAGACGTTTGGCGCCGTTTTATTCGTTCACCGTGACCACGATCTCGCCTATTGCCTCGGTGAAAGCGAATTATTGGAGAGAGCACGGCCTGACGAGAGACGTTTGGCGCCGTTTTATTCGTTCACCGTGACCACGATCTCGCCTATTGCCTCGGTGAAAGCGAATTATTGGAGAGAGCACGGCCTGACGAGAGACGTTTGGCGCCGTTTTATTCGTTCACCGTGACCACGATCTCGCCTATTGCCTCGGTGAAAGCGAATTATTGGAGAGAGCACGGCCTGACGAGAGACGTTTGGCGCCGTTTTATTCGTTCACCGTGACCACGATCTCGCCTATTGCCTCGGTAAAAGCGAATTATTGGAGAGAGCACGGCCTGACGAGAGACGTTTGGCGCCGTTTTATTCGTTCACCGTGACCACGATCTCGCCTATTGCCTCGGTGAAAGCGAATTATTGGAGAGAGCACGGCCTGACGAGAGACGTTTGGCGCCGTTTTATTCGTTCACCGTGACCCCGATCTCGCCTATTGCCTCGGTGAAAGCGAATTATTGGAGAGAGCACGGCCTGACGAGAGACGTTTGGCGCGGTTTTATTCGTTCACCGTGACCACGATCTCGCCTATTGCCTCGGTGAAAGCGAATTATTGGAGAGAGCACGGCCTGACGAGAGACGTTTGGCGCCGTTTTATTCGTTCACCGTGACCACGATCTCGCCTATTGCCTCGGTGAAAGCGAATTATTGGAGAGAGCACGGCCTGACGAGAGACGTTTGGCGCCGTTTTATTCGTTCACCGTGACCACGATCTCGCCTATTGCCTCGGTGAAAGCGAATTATTGGAGAGAGCACGGCCTGACGAGAGACGTTTGGCGCCGTTTTATTCGTTCACCGTGACCACGATCTCGCCTATTGCCTCGGTGAAAGCGAATTATTGGAGAGAGCACGGCCTGACGAGAGACGTTTGGCGCCGTTTTATTCGTTCACCGTGACCACGATCTCGCCTATTGCCTCGGTGAAAGCGAATTATTGGAGAGAGCACGGCCTGACGAGAGACGTTTGGCGCCCTTTTATTCGTTCACCATGACCACGATCTCGCATATTGCCTCGGTGAAAGCGAATTATTGGAGAGAGCACGGCCTGACGAGAGACGTTTGGCGCCGTTTTATTCGTTCACCGTGACCACGATCTCGCCTATTGCCTCGGTGAAAGCGAATTATTGGAGAGAGCACGGCCTGACGAGAGACGTTTGGCGCCGTTTTATTCGTTCACCGTGACCACGATCTCGCCTATTGCCTCGGTGAAAGCGAATTATTGGAGAGAGCACGGCCTGACGAGAGACGTTTGGCGCCGTTTTATTCGTTCACCGTGACCACGATCTCGCCTATTGCCTCGGTGAAAGCGAATTATTGGAGAGAGCACGGCCTGACGAGAGACGTTTGGCGCCGTTTTATTCGTTCACCGTGACCACGATCTCGCCTATTGCCTCGGTGAAAGCGAATTATTGGAGAGAGCACGGCCTGACGAGAGACGTTTGGCGCCGTTTTATTCGTTCACCGTGACCACGATCTCGGCTATTGCCTCGGTGAAAGCGAATTATTGGAGAGAGCACGGCCTGACGAGAGACGTTTGGCGCCGTTTTATTCGTTCACCGTGACCACGATCTCACCTATTGCCTCGGTGAAAGCGAATTATTGGAGAGAGCACGGCCTGACGAGAGACGTTTGGCGCCGTTTTATTCGTTCACCGTGACCACGATCTCGCCTATTGCCTCGGTGAAAGCGAATTATTGGAGAGAGCACGGCCTGACGAGAGACGTTTGGCGCCGTTTTATTCGTTCACCGTGACCACGATCTCGCCTATTGCCTCGGTGAAAGCGAATTATTGGAGAGAGCACGGCCTGACGAGTGACGTTTGGCGCCGTTTTATTCGTTCACCGTGACCACGATCTCGCCTATTGCCTCGGTGAAAGCGAATTATTGGAGAGAGCACGGCCTGACGAGAGACGTTTGGCGCCGTTTTATTCGTTCACCGTGACCACGATCTCGCCTATTGCCTCGGTGAAAGCGAATTATTGGAGAGAGCACGGCCTGACGAGAGACGTTTGGCGCCGTTTTATTCGTTCACCGTGACCACGATCTCGCCTATTGCCTCGGTGAAAGCGAATTATTGGAGAGAGCACGGCCTGACGAGAGACGTTTGGCGTCGTTTTATTCATTCACCGTGACCACGATCTCGCCTATTGCCTCGGTGAAAGCGAATTATTGGAGAGAGCACGGCCTGACGAGAGACGTTTGGCGCCGTTTTATTCGTTCACCGTGACCACGATCTCGCCTATTGCCTCGGTGAAAGCGAATTATTGGAGAGAGCACGGCCTGACGAGAGACGTTTGGCGCCGTTTTATTCGTTCACCGTGACCACGATCTCGCCTATTGCCTCGGTGAAAGCGAATTATTGGAGAGAGCACGGCCTGACGAGAGACGTTTGGCGCGGTTTTATTCGTTCACCGTGACCACGATCTCGCCTATTGCCTCGGTGAAAGCGAATTATTGGAGAGAGCACGGCCTGACGAGAGACGTTTGGCGCCGTTTTATTCGTTCACCGTGACCACGATCTCGCCTATTGCCTCGGTGAAAGCGAATTATTGGAGAGAGCACGGCCTGACGAGAGACGTTTGGCGCGGTTTTATTCGTTCACCGTGACCACGATCTCGCCTATTGCCTCGGTGAAAGCGAATTATTGGAGAGAGCACGGCCTGACGAGAGACGTTTGGCGCCGTTTTATTCGTTCACCGTGACCGCGATCTCGCCTATTGCCTCGGTGAAAGCGAATTATTGGAGAGAGCACGGCCTGACGAGAGACGTTTGGCGCCGTTTTATTCGTTCACCGTGACCACGATCTCGCCTATTGCCTCGGTGAAAGCGAATTATTGGAGAGAGCACGGCCTGACGAGAGACGTTTGGCGCGGTTTTATTCGTTCACCGTGACCACGATCTCGCCTATTGCCTCGGTGAAAGCGAATTATTGGAGAGAGCACGGCCTGACGAGAGACGTTTGGCGCGGTTTTATTCGTTCACCGTGACCACGATCTCGCCTATTGCCTCGGTGAAAGCGAATTATTGGAGAGAGCACGGCCTGACGAGAGACGTTCGGCGCGGTTTTATTCGTTCACCGTGACCATGATCTCGCCTATTGCCTCGGTGAAAGCGAATTATTGGAGAGAGCACAGCCTGACGAGAGACGTTTGGCGCCGTTTTATTCGTTCACCGTGACCACGATCTCGCCTATTGCCTCGGTGAAAGCGAATTATTGGAGAGAGCACGGCCTGACGAGAGACGTTTGGCGCCGTTTTATTCGTTCACCGTGACCACGATCTCGCCTATTGCCTCGGTGAAAGCGAATTATTGGAGAGAGCACGGCCTGACGAGAGACGTTTGGCGCCGTTTTATTCGTTCACCGTGACCACGATCTCGCCTATTGCCTCGGTGAAAGCGAATTATTGGAGAGAGCACGGCCTGACGAGAGACGTTTGGCGCCGTTTTATTCGTTCACCGTGACCACGATCTCGCCTATTGCCTCGGTGAAAGCGAATTATTGGAGAGAGCACGGCCTGACGAGAGACGTTTGGCGCCGTTTTATTCGTTCACCGTGACCACGATCTCGCCTATTGCCTCGGTGAAAGCGAATTATTGGAGAGAGCACGGCCTGACGAGAGACGTTTGGCGCCGTTTTATTCGTTCACCGTGACCCCGATCTCGCCTATTGCCTCGGTGAAAGCGAATTATTGGAGAGAGCACGGCCTGACGAGAGACGTTTGGCGCGGTTTTATTCGTTCACCGTGACCACGATCTCGCCTATTGCCTCGGTGAAAGCGAATTATTGGAGAGAGCACGGCCTGACGAGAGAACGTTTGGCGCCGTTTTATTCGTTCACCGTGACCACGATCTCGCCTATTGCCTCGGTGAAAGCGAATTATTGGAGAGAGCACTGCCTGACGAGAGACGTTTGGCGCCGTTTTATTCGTTCACCGTGACCACGATCTCGCCTATTGCCTCGGTGAAAGCGAATTATTGGAGAGAGCACGGCCTGACGAGAGACGTTTGGCGCCGTTTTATTCGTTCACCGTGACCACGATCTCGCCTATTGCCTCGGTGAAAGCGAATTATTGGAGAGAGCACGGCCTGACGAGAGACGTTTGGCGCCGTTTTATTCGTTCACCGTGACCACGATCTCGCCTATTGCCTCGGTGAAAGCGAATTATTGGAGAGAGCACGGCCTGACGAGAGACGTTTGGCGCCGTTTTATTCGTTCACCGTGACCACGATCTCGCCTATTGCCTCGGTGAAAGCGAATTATTGGAGAGAGCACGGCCTGACGAGAGACGTTTGGCGCCGTTTTATTCGTTCACCGTGACCACGATCTCGCCTATTGCCTCGGTGAAAGCGAATTATTGGAGAGAGCACGGCCTGACGAGAGACGTTTGGCGCCGTTTTATTCGTTCACCGTGACCACGATCTCGCCTATTGCCTCGGTGAAAGCGAATTATTGGAGAGAGCACGGCCTGACGAGAGACGTTTGGCGCCGTTTTATTCGTTCACCGTGACCACGATCTCGCCTATTGCCTCGGTGAAAGCGAATTATTGGAGAGAGCACGGCCTGACGAGTGACGTTTGGCGCCGTTTTATTCGTTCACCGTGACCACGATCTCGCCTATTGCCTCGGTGAAAGCGAATTATTGGAGAGAGCACGGCCTGACGAGAGACGTTTGGCGCCGTTTTATTCGTTCACCGTGACCACGATCTCGCCTATTGCCTCGGTGAAAGCGAATTATTGGAGAGAGCACGGCCTGACGAGAGACGTTTGGCGCGGTTTTATTCGTTCACCGTGACCACGATCTCGCCTATTGCCTCGGTGAAAGCGAATTATTGGAGAGAGCACGGCCTGACGAGAGACGTTTGGCGCCGTTTTATTCGTTCACCGTGACCACGATCTCGCCTATTGCCTCGGTGAAAGCGAATTATTGGAGAGAGCACGGCCTGACGAGAGACGTTTGGCGCCGTTTTATTCGTTCACCGTGACCACGATCTCGCCTATTGCCTCGGTGAAAGCGAATTATTGGAGAGAGCACGGCCTGACGAGAGACGTTTGGCGCCGTTTTATTCGTTCACCGTGACCACGATCTCGCCTATTGCCTCGGTGAAAGCGAATTATTGGAGAGAGCACGGCCTGACGAGAGACGTTTGGCGCCGTTTTATTCGTTCACCGTGACCACGATCTCGCCTATTGCCTCGGTGAAAGCGAATTATTGGAGAGAGCACGGCCTGACGAGAGACGTTTGGCGCCGTTTTATTCGTTCACCGTGACCACGATCTCGCCTATTGCCTCAGGTGAAAGCGAATTATTGGAGAGAGCACGGCCTGACGAGAGACGTTTGGCGCGGTTTTATTCGTTCACCGTGACCACGATCTCGCCTATTGCCTCGGTGAAAGCGAATTATTGGAGAGAGCACGGCCTGACGAGAGACGTTTGGCGCCGTTTTATTCGTTCACCGTGACCACGATCTCGCCTATTGCCTCGGTGAAAGCGAATTATTAGGAGAGAGCACGGCCTGACGAGAGACGTTTGGCGCCGTTTTATTCGTTCACCGTGACCACGATCTCGCCTATTGCCTCGGTGAAAGCGAATTATTGGAGAGAGCACGGCCTGACGAGAGACGTTTGGCGCCGTTTTATTCGTTCACCGTGACCACGATCTCGCCTATTGCCTCGGTGAAAGCGAATTATTGGAGAGAGCACGGCCTGACGAGAGACGTTTGGCGCCGTTTTATTCGTTCACCGTGACCACGATCTCGCCTATTGCCTCGGTGAAAGCGAATTATTGGAGAGAGCACGGCCTGACGAGAGACGTTTGGCGCCGTTTTATTCGTTCACCGTGACCACGATCTCGCCTATTGCCTCGGTGAAAGCGAATTATTGGAGAGAGCACGGCCTGACGAGAGACGTTTGGCGCCGTTTTATTCGTTCACCGTGACCCCGATCTCGCCTATTGCCTCGGTGAAAGCGAATTATTGGAGAGAGCACGGCCTGACGAGAGACGTTTGGCGCGGTTTTATTCGTTCACCGTGACCACGATCTCGCCTATTGCCTCGGTGAAAGCGAATTATTGGAGAGAGCACGGCCTGACGAGAGACGTTTGGCGCCGTTTTATTCGTTCACCGTGACCACGATCTCGCCTATTGCCTCGGTGAAAGCGAATTATTGGAGAGAGCACGGCCTGACGAGAGACGTTTGGCGCCGTTTTATTCGTTCACCGTGACCACGATCTCGCCTATTGCCTCGGTGAAAGCGAATTATTGGAGAGAGCACGGCCTGACGAGAGACGTTTGGCGCCGTTTTATTCGTTCACCGTGACCACGATCTCGCCTATTGCCTCGGTGAAAGCGAATTATTGGAGAGAGCACGGCCTGACGAGAGACGTTTGGCGCCGTTTTATTCGTTCACCGTGACCACGATCTCGCCTATTGCCTCGGTGAAAGCGAATTATTGGAGAGAGCACGGCCTGACGAGAGACGTTTGGCGCCGTTTTATTCGTTCACCGTGACCACGATCTCGCCTATTGCCTCGGTGAAAGCGAATTATTGGAGAGAGCACGGCCTGACGAGAGACGTTTGGCGCCGTTTTATTCGTTCACCGTGACCACGATCTCGCCTATTGCCTCGGTGAAAGCGAATTATTGGAGAGAGCACGGCCTGACGAGAGACGTTTGGCGCCGTTTTATTCGTTCACCGTGACCACGATCTCGCCTATTGCCTCGGTGAAAGCGAATTATTGGAGAGAGCACGGCCTGACGAGAGACGTTTGGCGCCGTTTTATTCGTTCACCGTGACCACGATCTCGCCTATTGCCTCGGTGAAAGCGAATTATTGGAGAGAGCACGGCCTGACGAGAGACGTTTGGCGCCGTTTTATTCGTTCACCGTGACCACGATCTCGCCTATTGCCTCGGTGAAAGCGAATTATTGGAGAGAGCACGGCCTGACGAGAGACGTTTGGCGCCGTTTTATTCGTTCACCGTGACCACGATCTCGCCTATTGCCTCGGTGAAAGCGAATTATTGGAGAGAGCACGGCCTGACGAGAGACGTTTGGCGCCGTTTTATTCGTTCACCGTGACCACGATCTCGCCTATTGCCTCGGTGAAAGCGAATTATTGGAGAGAGCACGGCCTGACGAGAGACGTTTGGCGCCGTTTTATTCGTTCACCGTGACCACGATCTCGCCTATTGCCTCGGTGAAAGCGAATTATTGGAGAGAGCACGGCCTGACGAGAGACGTTTGGCGCCGTTTTATTCGTTCACCGTGACCACGATCTCGCCTATTGCCTCGGTGAAAGCGAATTATTGGAGAGAGCACGGCCTGACGAGAGACGTTTGGCGCCGTTTTATTCGTTCACCGTGACCACGATCTCGCCTATTGCCTCGGTGAAAGCGAATTATTGGAGAGAGCACGGCCTGACGAGAGACGTTTGGCGCCGTTTTATTCGTTCACCGTGACCACGATCTCGCCTATTGCCTCGGTGAAAGCGAATTATTGGAGAGAGCACGGCCTGACGAGAGACGTTTGGCGCCGTTTTATTCGTTCACCGTGACCACGATCTCGCCTATTGCCTCGGTGAAAGCGAATTATTGGAGAGAGCACGGCCTGACGAGAGACGTTTGGCGCGGTTTTATTCGTTCACCGTGACCACGATCTCGCCTATTGCCCTCGGTGAAAGCGAATTATTGGAGAGAGCACGGCCTGACGAGAGACGTTTGGCGCCGTTTTATTCGTTCACCGTGACCACGATCTCGCCTATTGCCTCGGTGAAAGCGAATTATTGGAGAGAGCACGGCCTGACGAGAGACGTTTGGCGCGGTTTTATTCGTTCACCGTGACCACGATCTCGCCTATTGCCTCGGTGAAAGCGAATTATTGGAGAGAGCACGGCCTGACGAGAGACGTTTGGCGCCGTTTTATTCGTTCACCGTGACCACGATCTCGCCTATTGCCTCGGTGAAAGCGAATTATTGGAGAGAGCACAGGCCTGACAAGAGACGTTTGGCGCCGTTTTATTCGTTCACCGTGACCACGATCTCGCCTATTGCCTCGGTGAAAGCGAATTATTGGAGAGAGCACGGCCTGACGAGAGACGTTTGGCGCCGTTTTATTCGTTCACCGTGACCACGATCTCGCCTATTGCCTCGGTGAAAGCGAATTATTGGAGAGAGCACGGCCTGACGAGAGACGTTTGGCGCCGTTTTATTCGTTCACCGTGACCACGATCTCGCCTATTGCCTCGGTGAAAGCGAATTATTGGAGAGAGCACGGCCTGACGAGAGACGTTTGGCGCCGTTTTATTCGTTCACCGTGACCACGATCTCGCCTATTGCCTCGGTGAAAGCGAATTATTGGAGAGAGCACGGCCTGACGAGAGACGTTTGGCGCCGTTTTATTCGTTCACCGTGACCACGATCTCGCCTATTGCCTCGGTGAAAGCGAATTATTGGAGAGAGCACGGCCTGACGAGAGACGTTTGGCGCCGTTTTATTCGTTCACCGTGACCACGATCTCGCCTATTGCCTCGGTGAAAGCGAATTATTGGAGAGAGCACGGCCTGACGAGAGACGTTTGGCGCCGTTTTATTCGTTCACCGTGACCACGATCTCGCCTATTGCCTCGGTGAAAGCGAATTATTGGAGAGAGCACGGCCTGACGAGAGACGTTTGGCGCCGTTTTATTCGTTCACCATGACCACGATCTCGCCTATTGCCTCGGTGAAAGCGAATTATTGGAGAGAGCACGGCCTGACGAGAGACGTTTGGCGCCGTTTTATTCGTTCACCGTGACCACGATCTCACCTTTTGCCTCGGTGAAAGCGAATTATTGGAGAGAGCACGGCCTGACGAGAGACGTTTGGCGCGGTTTTATTCGTTCACCGTGACCACGATCTCGCCTATTGCCTCGGTGAAAGCGAATTATTGGAGAGAGCACGGCCTGACGAGAGACGTTTGGCGCCGTTTTATTCGTTCACCGTGACCACGATCTCGCCTATTGCCTCGGTGAAAGCGAATTATTGGAGAGAGCACGGCCTGACGAGAGACGTTTGGCGCCGTTTTATTCGTTCACCGTGACCACGATCTCGCCTATTGCCTCGGTGAAAGCGAATTATTGGAGAGAGCACGGCCTGACGAGAGACGTTTGGCGCCGTTTTATTCGTTCACCGTGACCATGATCTCGCCTATTGCCTCGGTGAAAGCGAATTATTGGAGAGAGCACGGCCTGACGAGAGACGTTTGGCGCCGTTTTATTCGTTCACCGTGACCACGATCTCGCCTATTGCCTCGGTGAAAGCGAATTATTGGAGAGAGCACGGCCTGACGAGAGACGTTTGGCGCCGTTTTATTCGTTCACCGTGACCACGATCTCGCCTATTGCCTCGGTGAAAGCGAATTATTGGAGAGAGCACGGCCTGACGAGAGACGTTTGGCGCCGTTTTATTCGTTCACCGTGACCACGATCTCGCCTATTGCCTGGGTGAAAGCGAATTATTGGAGAGAGCACGGCCTGACGAGAGACGTTTGGCGCGGTTTTATTCGTTCACCGTGACCACGATCTCGCCTATTGCCTCGGTGAAAGCGAATTATTGGAGAGAGCACGGCCTGACGAGAGACGTTTGGCGCCGTTTTATTCGTTCACCGTGACCACGATCTCGCCTATTGCCTCGGTGAAAGCGAATTATTAGAGAGAGCACGGCCTGACGAGAGACGTTTGGCGCCGTTTTATTCGTTCACCGTGACCACGATCTCGCCTATTGCCTCGGTGAAAGCGAATTATTGGAGAGAGCACGGCCTGACGAGAGACGTTTGGCGCCGTTTTATTCGTTCACCGTGACCACGATCTCGCCGATTGCCTCGGTGAAAGCGAATTATTGGAGAGAGCACGGCCTGACGAGAGACGTTTGCCGCCATTTTATTCGTTCGCCGTGACCACGATCTCGCCTATTGCCTCGGTGAAAGCGAATTATTGGAGAGAGCACGGCCTGGCGAGAGACGTTTGGCGCCGTTTTATTCGTTCACCGTGACCACGATCTCGCCTATTGCCTCGGTGAAAGCGAATTATTGGAGAAAGCACGGCCTGACGAGAGACGTTTGGCGCCGTTTTATTCGTTCACCGTGACCCCGATCTCGCCTATTGCCTCGGTGAAAGCGAATTATTGGAGAGAGCACGGCCTGACGAGAGACGTTTGGCGCGGTTTTATTCGTTCACCGTGACCACGATCTCGCCTATTGCCTCGGTGAAAGCGAATTATTGGAGAGAGCACGGCCTGACGAGAGACGTTTGGCGCCGTTTTATTCGTTCACCGTGACCACGATCTCGCCTATTGCCTCGGTGAAAGCGAATTATTGGAGAGAGCACGGCCTGACGAGAGACGTTTGGCGCCGTTTTATTCGTTCACCGTGACCACGATCTCGCCTATTGCCTCGGTGAAAGCGAATTATTGGAGAGAGCACGGCCTGACGAGAGACGTTTGGCGCCGTTTTATTCGTTCACCGTGACCACGATCTCGCCTATTGCCTCGGTGAAAGCGAATTATTGGAGAGAGCACGGCCTGACGAGAGACGTTTGGCGCCGTTTTATTCGTTCACCGTGACCACGATCTCGCCTATTGCCTCGGTGAAAGCGAATTATTGGAGAGAGCACGGCCTGACGAGAGACGTTTGGCGCCGTTTTATTCGTTCACCGTGACCACGATCTCGCCTATCGCCTCGGTGAAAGCGAATTATTGGAGAGAGCACGGCCTGACGAGAGACGTTTGGCGCCGTTTTATTCGTTCACCGTGACCACGATCTCGCCTATTGCCTCGGTGAAAGCGAATTATTGGAGAGAGCACGGCCTGACGAGAGACGTTTGGCGCCGTTTTATTCGTTCACCGTGACCACGATCTCGCCTATTGCCTCGGTGAAAGCGAATTATTGGAGAGAGCACGGCCTGACGACAGACGTTTGGCGCCGTTTTATTCGTTCACCGTGACCACGATCTCGCCTATTGCCTCGGTGAAAGCGAATTATTGGAGAGAGCACGGCCTGACGAGAGACGTTTGGCGCCGTTTTATTCGTTCACCGTGACCACGATCTCGCCTATTGCCTCGGTGAAAGCGAATTATTGGAGAGAGCACGGCCTGACGAGAGACGTTTGGCGCCGTTTTATTCGTTCACCGTGACCACGATCTCGCCTATTGCCTCGGTGAAAGCGAATTATTGGAGAGAGCACGGCCTGACGAGAGACGTTTGGCGCCGTTTTATTCGTTCACCGTGACCACGATCTCGCCTATTGCCTCGGTGAAAGCGAATTATTGGAGAGAGCACGGCCTGACGAGAGACGTTTGGCGCCGTTTTATTCGTTCACCGTGACCACGATCTCGCCTATTGCCTCGGTGAAAGCGAATTATTGGAGAGAGCACGGCCTGACGAGAGACGTTTGGCGCCGTTTTATTCGTTCACCGTGACCACGATCTCGCCTATTGCCTCGGTGAAAGCGAATTATTGGAGAGAGCACGGCCTGACGAGAGACGTTTGGCGCCGTTTTATTCGTTCACCGTGACCACGATCTCGCCTATTGCCTCGGTGAAAGCGAATTATTGGAGAGAGCACGGCCTGACGAGAGACGTTTGGCGCCGTTTTATTCGTTCACCGTGACCACGATCTCGCCTATTGCCTCGGTGAAAGCGAATTATTGGAGAGAGCACGGCCTGACGAGAGACGTTTGGCGCCGTTTTATTCGTTCACCGTGACCACGATCTCGCCTATTGCCTCGGTGAAAGCGAATTATTGGAGAGAGCACGGCCTGACGAGAGACGTTTGGCGCGGTTTTATTCGTTCACCGTGACCACGATCTCGCCTATTGCCTCGGTGAAAGCGAATTATTGGAGAGAGCACGGCCTGACGAGAGACGTTTGGCGCCGTTTTATTCGTTCACCGTGACCACGATCTCGCCTATTGCCTCGGTGAAAGCGAATTATTGGAGAGAGCACGGCCTGACGAGAGACGTTTGGCGCGGTTTTATTCGTTCACCGTGACCACGATCTCGCCTATTGCCTCGGTGAAAGCGAATTATTGGAGAGAGCACGGCCTGACGAGAGACGTTTGGCGCCGTTTTATTCGTTCACCGTGACCACGATCTCGCCTATTGCCTCGGTGAAAGCGAATTATTGGAGAGAGCACAGCCTGACAAGAGACGTTTGGCGCCGTTTTATTCGTTCACCGTGACCACGATCTCGCCTATTGCCTCGGTGAAAGCGAATTATTGGAGAGAGCACGGCCTGACGAGAGACGTTTGGCGCCGTTTTATTCGTTCACCGTGACCACGATCTCGCCTATAGCCTCGGTGAAAGCGAATTATTGGAGAGAGCACGGCCTGACGAGAGACGTTTGGCGCCGTTTTATTCGTTCACCGTGACCACGATCTCGCCTATTGCCTCGGTGAAAGCGAATTATTGGAGAGAGCACGGCCTGACGAGAGACGTTTGGCGCCGTTTTATTCGTTCACCGTGACCACGATCTCGCCTATTGCCTCGGTGAAAGCGAATTATTGGAGAGAGCACGGCCTGACGAGAGACGTTTGGCGCCGTTTTATTCGTTCACCGTGACCACGATCTCGCCTATTGCCTCGGTGAAAGCGAATTATTGGAGAGAGCACGGCCTGACGAGAGACGTTTGGCGCCGTTTTATTCGTTCACCGTGACCACGATCTCGCCTATTGCCTCGGTGAAAGCGAATTATTGGAGAGAGCACGGCCTGACGAGAGACGTTTGGCGCCGTTTTATTCGTTCACCGTGACCACGATCTCGCCTATTGCCTCGGTGAAAGCGAATTATTGGAGAGAGCACGGCCTGACGAGAGACGTTTGGCGCCGTTTTATTCGTTCACCATGACCACGATCTCGCCTATTGCCTCGGTGAAAGCGAATTATTGGAGAGAGCACGGCCTGACGAGAGACGTTTGGCGCCGTTTTATTCGTTCACCGTGACCACGATCTCACCTTTTGCCTCGGTGAAAGCGAATTATTGGAGAGAGCACGGCCTGACGAGAGACGTTTGGCGCGGTTTTATTCGTTCACCGTGACCACGATCTCGC